>NW_009931633.1:0-1121 GCF_000696875.1 Nestor notabilis | reverse complement strand
CACCACCCTGTCCTTGTGGTGTCCCAACCCTGCGACACCTCATCCCCGCACCATCCTGCCCCCGGCGTGTCCCAACCCTGCGCCATCCCATCCCTGTGCTACCTTGTCCCCACACTATCCCATCCCTGGGATAACCCATCCCTGTGCCATCTCGACCCCACACCATCCTACCGCTGGGATGTCCCATCCCTGTGCCACCCTGTCCCCGTGCCACCCTGTCCCCATGCCACCCTGTCCCTGGGGTGTCCCATCCCCATGCCCCTCATCCCCATGCCATCCCATCCCTCAGATATCCCATCCCCATGTCCCTCGCCACCACACCAATGTGTCCCCACTCCATCCACCTCTGTGCCCCCTTCTCTCCACACCACCCTGTGCCCAGGCCACCCAAGCACCAAACCCATCCCTGTGCCGCTCACCCCACTGCTCCCCCTTGTCCACCCCACTGATACCTTGTTCCCATGACACACAGTCCCTGTGCCACTATGTTCCTGGGTGACCCTGTCCCTGTGCCACCCCATCCTTGTGCTATCCCACATTGTCCTGTCCATACCACCAGATGGGTGCCACCTTGTCCCAGTGTCATTGCATCCCTGTGTCACCCTGCCCACCTGCTGCCCCATGTCCCCTTGTCACCTTGTCCCCTTGCCACCCCCTCCCAGTGCCAGCTCACCTTGGTGCCACCCTGTCACTGCATCCCTGTGCCACCCCATCTGTGTGCTGTCCCAGCCCAGTGCCCCCCAGTCCCTTCGTCACCCCATCCCAGTGCCAACCTGGCCCATTGCATCCCTGTGCTACCCCACACCAGTGCCACCATGTGCCAGTACCACCACATCCAAGTGCCACCCTGTTCCTGCACTGCCCCATCCTTCCATTCCCCATGTCAGCCTGATTTCACTCTGTCCCCATGTCACCTTGACCCAGTGCCACTGTGGCCTATTGCACCCCAGTGCCACACCATCCCAGTGCTCACCAGTTCCTGTGTCACCCCACCCTTGTGTCACCTAGTCCCTGTGTCGCCCCATCCCTGCATCACCCCATCCCTATATCACACCCATCCCTGTATCACCCAGTCCCCGTGTCACCCCATCCCTGTCACCTCAACCCCCTGTCGACCCATT
>NW_009931632.1:0-1549 GCF_000696875.1 Nestor notabilis | reverse complement strand
GAGGCCCCGCTGCCCCCTGGGGCTCTGTCGTTTACCGCAGCTCTGCGGCCGGGGCCTCGGGGTTTGCGTTTAATGAGCCCTACCGCTAATTTCTTTTGATTAGGAGGGGACGTTATCACGACCCCGACTCCAGTGCCCGCCACTGCGTGACCGCAGACAAACCTCTAAGGTTTCTTTTCCACCGGAGCAGCTTCACCGATCTCACCGAGTCTGTTTAGCAATAAGAGAGAATTAAATTAATACGGGTGGTGCTTCTTCTGGGGTTTGTTTCAGGTGCTGAATTTCCCTCCCCCACAGCCTCGACTTCTGGGTTCCCCGTGACAAAAATTCCCACTTTTGCTGCTTGTTCATTTACAGCGAATTATAAAATAAATGGACAAACGCAGCAGCCAACACGCTTTTGGCCTTTATTTGGGACACCACACACCCCCTGGCCAAATACCAATTCATACCTTCCGGGATAAAAAGCACATCCCTCTGTTGCAGGGCCACTCACAACCAGCCTGTTCACCTTTAAAACCTCGGTACAAGCAAGGTGATTTGTTTTAGTGTGTGTCAGCCAGCAGAGACAAATGCTGGGCCTATTGCCAGGTTAAAAAAGAAGTGTATTTTTACCACCAACTAACATGCAGAACGCAGCTGCCTTTTTACTATGGTTGTCCAAGGTAAATTGTTGGTACAGGATGGTGTTATCATCCACTCGTTGTTTAAAAACTGAAATCTGTCTTGTTTGTATAAAGTCTTTACTATTTCTAGTATTTTTTTGTCCAGTATAAATAAGGCACCTACTCCAAAGCACCCAAACAGGAGCCAAAATCATCCATGTCGAGCAATGCTCCTATAAATTTCCTCCCAGGCCTCTCAGACTTGGATTTCTAAGCCACCTCGATACCTGTTAAAATGAAAAGTGAGTTATTACATATGCAGATGAGGGCAGGTGCCTACGAAATCCCTTGCCCGGCAGTCTCATGCACATTAGGAGGCAGCTTGCTCCACAGAGATGTGCCGCTGCAACACGAAAGAGGAGGCGTTTCAAAGCAGTCAGTACTGGGGGCCAGGAGGGCACTGCACACCCCACCAGCCATAGCAGAAGCCTCACTGGGGAGGTCTGCCTTGTGCCCAGGCCTGGGGGCCAGGAAGTGCAGCTGGGGGAGAGGAGCGGGGCTGGCCATGGGCAGGACTCCTGTGGCCAGTGGGCACTGGCTGCTCTGGGGAAAGGAGCTGGTGGGTAGTGTTGGGGCACCTCAGCCCTGTTCCTCAGAGGGAGGTGCTATCAGTCATTTTCTGCTGGCCTCACAAGCAGCCACGGCTGCCCGTCATCTGCTGCCATGGAGTCCCCTTAACACCCCATGGCCATCATGTCTCACCCCTACCCTTCATCTCCCGTCATGGCCACCACCCATCTCATAGAGTTAACACATGTTGGAAAAGACCTTTAAGATCATGAAGTCCAACCATTACCCCAGGACTACCAGTCCACCAGTAAACCATGTCACTGAGGGCAAACTTACCTCCCCACATGACCTCCATTCACCACCCCCCCTCACCT
>NW_009931631.1:0-18286 GCF_000696875.1 Nestor notabilis | reverse complement strand
ATCTTAAGGTCCTTTCCAACCCAAACCATGCAATGATTCTATGATTCTAATTATAATAAAATGTTTGACATCTTCAAGCTTTAGACAATGAGATTTGTTTTTTTATGACTTAAACCAAAACTTACCTGCAGAAAAATAAAAATATTCACACAAAAGCATAACAAATATTGAAGTAGATGCACAGCAATGAAAGCATTATTATGGCTACAACTGAGCTATTAAATACTCAGGAATAGTGTGCATATAATACATAAAAGTCTGTTTCATAAGTATGATAATTTTTGCAAAGTACAATAAATGCAAAAAACTGGAATGAGATTATTTTTCAAAAGAAAGACTATTACATTCAATTGGAGCACATAATGGAACGAAAAGCACACACTCACAGGGTCATCTTTCTAAATCAAATAGGAATGCCCAAATTTTATGTAAAGAAGTGCATAGAAAAAGTGGAGACACTTTTTGGTACAAGTGAAAGCTAAAATTTGACAGGGATCAGAAAGAATGAAATGAAAGGGCTAAGGCACCAGTTTATGTTCTGATATCAGAAAAACAGAACAAAATAAACTTTTGAAGGCAAAATGAACTAAAGGAAATGTACTAGAACGTTTTTTTTTCCCTCTGGTAAATACTATAATTCTAATTTAAAAAAAACAAACAGATTTTGTTAAATTAAAAATTTTGATTTTTGTTCTTGTATATATACAATTGAATAGATCTCAGATTAATGTAAGGAATATATTTTGTGGAAAGAAGCACAAACTGTGTGAAACTGAATTTTAAGTAAGAACAATAAAAAAGAAATATTTATGTTTATAAAAGAAATTTAAAAATTAAAAAATGTGTAAAATTCTTAGAAGTCTGAAAAATCTTTGAAAATTCATTTAACTCAACCCTGAAATATGTTTTAGAAAATCAACATTTTCAAACAAAGTTTTGTGTCTTCCATAGTTTTTTACTATAAGATCTCTAGTGCAAGCACTTCAAGAATTGTAATGTTATGAATGGGTCAAACATTACCAGACTTCAATTATGCACCATCAAGCTTCTAGACATGAGAGAAGTATAGAAAAAAATTTCAGTATACCATCTGTTTGAATTATTTAAAGCATAGAATTTAAAGAAAATATTTAATTTCATGTACACAGGACATGATTCAAGTTCTGCTTTTAGGTACACATGTAAGACATGGAAGCAACTTGTTTAGTTGATTGTTTCAAGATACCCTTGATGAATATTACAGGTTTGATAAGAAAGGCAGCCCAGTATACTGTTTGCAATGGCTATTAACTAGACTTGAAAATAAAACAAGTAGCAAGTATGTAACTTCAGAAAGATGCAAGCATAGTTAATCTCTTCTCGAATTAGACGGAATGAGTTAAACAAAAAGTTAGAGAGATGTTAGAAAATGAAAAGTGCATAATATGGTGGTCAAAAGCAGACTGCAAAGGCTTCCAGATTAATAAGTTGCATCTCATACTTAAATGTTCTGTCAGAAGACCTGGTGAAATTTATTTCTGTCCTAACACCATGGAAATTTTGAAGAACTTTGAAAAGTAATCAAGATAGAAGATACAAGAAGCATCACTGTAACAAAGGAAACAAGGCACTGCAAATATAAAATACTGATGAACTGCATGAGATGACCCAAATACGCCAGCAAAATCTTCCATGATATTTTTTCAAGAAGTGATAATTTTATACAAGATCTGCATTTGACAGATATTCACAAAGTACTGAGAAGTAGTGCAGCCAGTGTTATGTTGCCAACAAACTTCTTCAGAAAGCAAGCCACGGCAGTTGGATCCATATTTAGCTTTACTGAACTTGCTTTTATCACAAGAATAGACTTGTCAGCTCTTTTGGAAGAAGAGCTAGAAATCTTTCTCCAAAAAAATTACTTATTACTGCTATAATCTGTGATCACTGATTATGAAGCATAAGCACTAATTTCTTCCTGTGGCAATGAGCATGGCTTGGCCAGCAGTTTGAGCTTCTGTTAGCTTGAAGGAAAATCTCTAAAGAGGGGGAAAGCTGACATGTACTCACAAAAATTCATATAGCTTCTACACAATTCAAAAAGTTGAACAAGATTTTAAACCCAAATGTTTCTAAAGCATAAGAAGGTAATACAAACGGAAGTCTGCTTAGGGCACAGCATTCAGCAGTTCATTGAGAAGACAGACTAATATTGCTGTTTTTCTGCTTTGTCTGACTGCTAATATATTTCAGCTATTCAGCAAGATGATTGCCATGTGCAGGTTTCCCTTTTTTGACAGATGGAAGCATGACTACTCTGTAGGTTACATAGTCACTAATGAAAAAAAATGGAAAAAAACTGGAAGAGAGCAAGAAGTTGCATGGTACTTGGTTGCCAGTTGGGGTTAAACCAGAGTAGTCATACTTGCCTAAAGAGGTTGGACTTTATAATTATTGGAAACTTTATAATTATTGTGAATTCTCCCTCTGTAAAATACATAACATTATTAAATGGAGCTTTAAACCAGAATATATCAGACAAAACTAAAATAAAATGAGGGCTAAGTAATAATTATGTCATTTGTAAGATTCAACTCTGACTGCTTTTTATCATGAAGAAAATCAAAAGGTGAAGTTCATATTACTTTTTTTTTTGTTTTCCTTTTCTTTTTTGCATTGAGGAATTACTTGTACACAATGAAACTTTGTGAGTAATTTGTTACCTTTGTGTATCCATATTCTTCAAGTTCTGACAGAACAAAATGAGCAAGGGATGCTGGTCTTGGGAAAGCCTTAACAGAATCATTGCTTCAAAAATTTCTTCATTTCAAAGCTAATTTATATAACCCAAGCTGCCTAATTAATATATTAACCAATGTTAAACATATGACATGGTATATGTATAACATATTCTTTTGGATATCTTATAATTTATGTAATTTCCACAATAATAACATATTCATATCATATAAAAATCTTTGTCCTTAAAATAATGCATTCTCATAGGCATCTTTTCAAGATTTCCTTATTACACAAAGCCAAAATATACTATCATGTGTCTAAATACATTCCAGTCCCCCAAATACACTCATTTTAAGGCTTATTGTCCACTGTAAAAATCATAATAGTAAAAGCAATCACTCTTTTGCCTCAAAGGCAGCTCATTCTTATTCACATATCTGTTGTTCCACCAAAAATGCTCTCATTATCCCCCTCTGGGAGCCAGTTCCTTTCTTTGTCCACTACTTCAACTTTCTGCAATCAGAAAATGTTGTAGACCTTGTTAGAGAACAAGCTGAATCATCTCAAATTGCTCTTGTTAAAAATGTGCCCTATGCTGCAGAGTTTACAATTTTATTAAGATTGTTATTATTCAACAGTTTAACAATACCAGCTTTGGCAGTAGCAGCATGCAGTAGGAAATACGAGTCACCAGTTGCAGACCCTGGTTCTATGCCAGGCTAAGTATCACTTGAAAGTGTTTTGTCCACTAGAAGCATAGGCCGGCAAGAGGTTGGGAATGCTCATATGAGACAAATGCATTGGCATCTGTGGGTTAACTGCTAACATGAATTTGGCTTTGCTTGTTGACTTTGTGGTTAATTATACACAGCAGTAGTAGCACCTTCTGTCAGCTCTCTGTACAATGAAGTGATGTATGCATTGACTGATAAATTATTTTCTTTCTGTGTTAGACATCGTAATGATAATGGTATGTAGCCTTGGAAGTATAGACCAAAATATATTGCATATGTAATATATAATTCACAGTGTAGTTTAATGAATTAAAGACTTTTTGTATATTCAGAGGAAAATGGTCATTGTCTTTCAACAAGAAAACAACTTACCTGTCTCTTAAATCTAGGCACA
Organism: Nestor notabilis; assembly: GCF_000696875.1. Lineage (NCBI taxonomy): Eukaryota > Metazoa > Chordata > Aves > Psittaciformes > Psittacidae > Nestor > Nestor notabilis. The sequence continues at coordinate 14,437 of NW_009931631.1, read as the reverse complement.
ATGATAATTACACTTTAATTCTGAAAGTGATTGGGTTTTGTGGGTTTTTTGTTTTAGTGTTCTGGTTTGTTGTTTGTTTTTGTTTTTTTTTGTTGCTATTGTGAATTTAATCCAGAAATCTATTTAAATAGACAAAAAGGGGAAAGAAAACCCCTACAATATATTGGTTAGAAAATCTTTCTTGTCAGAAAGGAAAATCACTTCATCTTACACACGTCGACTGCAGTTACTGAAATTAGAAATTACTTTCTGAAGACCAACCCAAATAGAATACATGTAAGTTGTCAAAATTTTCACATACAATACCCTGCACCTCTGTATCATGCCAAATCACTTCTATCTGGGGCATAAAGAATCACTTGCAGATAAAGTATTCCCTGTGTTTTAGGGTTTCCTGTTGTTTTGTTTGGTTTCTTTTTCTTTTCACAGGATTGCTTCTTTACAGCCAACATCTTCAGCTTTTACCTTTTTTCTTCAGATCACCTTTTAAACCACCTGCTTAGCAGATTACCTGTTGTGCCTGGTGTGCACATCCTTACAGCTTTTCCCTTAGACTGCTTACTGCAGCTGATTATCTTGATTGACCCATAGCAATCCACTCCTTATGACTCAAGTTCTTTCATAGATGATACACCATGTCTTACCTCCTGCCTTTGTTCCCCAAATGCTGATTTAAAACCACTTCTAAACTGGCTATAACCCCAAGGTGTTTACATGTCCTCTGGCTTGAACAGCCTCTGATTTTTGTCTAACTTTATTATACCGTCTGAAGTGAATTATTAACTAACCATAAATCCAAGGAATTATAATTCAGCCACAGGTCTGAGAGAGCTTCTTCTTAACCCTCTTTGCATTCATAAAAAGCCATATAAAAATAGTGGTAGCTGTTAAGAATTATGAGCTAAGAAAATAACTATAGAAATAAATTGATTCAGGGACTCAAATGCTGTATAGATTTCTTTCTGTTTGTTCATAAAGTGTGTGGGTTTTATTTCTTTAGTTCTCAGATGATGAAAACTACCTTCAAAGAAGTGCAAAACACATAATGTTTTGCTAAACACATGCAAGGAATGACCATTGGAAATCAATTTAAGATGCCTAGTCATTTGCAAAACCATTTATGCTGCCTGATATAATTCTAAGTGAATTCCAATATCTTGAAATCCAAAAAATTGTCATGTAAACTTTGCTTCATCATTTCTCAATCTATCCCAATATTCTTAAACTTTTTTTTATCAAAGAGAATATTTAAAGATTTCTGTGCCTCATGTGGTTTTTTTCCTAAATATTGCCAGAAACAAGAGGAAATATGTGATAAGAGAAAAACTGCTTATTATTCAGGTCTTAAGAAATGTGAGAAGAACGTTTAGAGGAAAACATTTCTGTTATTTCATTCATTTCAGAAATAATACTAATAACAGAAAAACACTCCATGTCTGTAATGAGAACAGAATCTAATAGAAAAGCAATCTATTTTTAAGGTAAACAGAAGGTAGAAATGAGATTATCTAATTTTAACTTTTTAAAAGCTTGACTTGTAGTCAAAGCTAATCATTAAATTAACTAGTGACTAGTCTAAGCATCCTCTATGGTCAGTGAGGAGAGGTACCCTTTTTCATTTAGCAACCTACTGTAGGTGGAACAGACTATCCTGTGTGGACTCAACTACTATAAACTTACAGCGAGAGACAAGATGAAGTGACATTATCACATCAAAGCCTATAAAGCAATTCAATTCATTCGTATAGTGCAACTTCATGATAACTCTACTATGGGTTTGGTCATCTTGTTACTCTGAAGTTTTTATTTATGAAAACATGAAATGTTTGTTGATCTTATACACAGGAAACCCACAAGTTAGTTCTTTGGAAAAAAATAAAAAGGCATTTTAGAAAGATATGTGTCTACGATCATTAGTTTCTGGGGCATTTTTGAATAAACATACCTGTTTAGTACAAATTAAATCAAATTACAAAGAGTGATATGGCAGGTTTTCAAGTGTACCTCTGTCACTGCAGATCGAATTGAAGGTCCTCAGGTGTTTATGCAAAGTATGTTTGAAGGAATATGTATTTAGTTGTCAGGTATTAGTACATTGCCTTATGTCTGGCTATTTAAAGAAGACAGGTTTTTATGTTTCAGTTAACGTCAGACTGATTACCCAAACTGATAAATAAGTTAATATATCATTTACTGTACTAACAAGTGATAGCCCTATCATATGTGTATGCAAAATCAAAAGTTGAACTGCTAAAATTGTTCATTAAGGTTCTATTTTCTTAAGGGTTTTTGAGATAGAAGCAGAGGAACTGTTGCTCAGTAATTTGTTTCCAAAATTTAATACAAATAAAAAAATGAAACAAAACAAACAAAAAAAACCAACCAGCTGGATTTAGCTGAGGTAACTTAATTGAAGACATCAGTGAAAACTTAAAGATTTTTCATTCTTCTAATAAAATACGTCAACATGACTGCTCACATGAAGATCTGAGATAGATAATTGAACAGAAAATTTTATGGAAGGCCCAGAGTGAAATGTAAATGCATCATTTCTAATTTCCTTGTATCAGATTGATTGAATCCCTTATACTTTAATACAAATCCAAGAAAGCCAACAACATCAAGAAAAAAGGAAATGCAAAACTGACTTTTAAAAAATGTAAAAACATAACAACAGATAAGTCAAGCTTATTCCTCAGTACTTTTCACCCTACCTAGAGCTGTGATTCTTCTTTGGCCTGATAGATGTTATGAAGCAGACAGTACTGCTTGACAGTAGTTCTAGAAATTAGTTATTTTCTGAGTATCTTTACTTCTTTTTTCTTTTCCTGGGCCATCAAAGTACTTGAGTATATATGGAAAATATGAATAGTAATGTCAATGTAAGTAACTGCTGTGCTGGTTCAGAGCCAGTATGTACTTTAATTTGCTAGATTAAAAGTTAGCCTTGCAATTATTAGCACCAAAATGACAATTCCATAAGCATTTTAGTAAAAAAATAAGTGTAAACTCTTTAAAGAAGAATTTATTTTCTGAAAGGAAAGCAAAAAGAGGGTTTTTTCCCCCTCTTAGCTCCTTTTTGATTATTGCCATAAAAATATGCAAAACAAGTGTTTTCATTTGCAAAATGAGAGTCTTATGGACTTTTAGAGCACATTGAAACTGCCCAGTTTAGTTATAACACAACTGCAATATAACTTTAATACATTAAACATTATTGATTTCTACAGAATATTCTTTGTCAGAAACATTGAGTTATATTTCAATACCAATAATATAATTCTCCAGGGTTATGGAGATAAATTGTGCACTGGAAATAGAAGATCAAATATTTGTGTCTTTCTGTTGATAACTCTAGGAAAAACAGCACGTTCAGTCAAGACAGCATTTGTTTTAGACAGATTCAGCTTCTGAATAAATTGAATTTGTCTTCTGATTTCTTCAGGATTTTATGTTTTTTTGTTTGGTTGGGCTTTTTTTTGTTGTTATAAATAATAACAGTGCAGTTGCAACTTTGAAGTAATCTAACCTTGCTTATATTCAGATTTTTAATAGATTTTTTTAGTAAAAAATTAACATTAAAGCTAGTATTGTTTTCCTTTATGCTTAGCAATTCAAAATAGTGATAAGTATTTTAGCACAAGTGCAATTGTTACAATTCCTTTTCTACTCAGAACCAGCTAGCCAGGTATTGAACTGCTAGAGACCATGCTGCTCTATTTAACTTATATCATGACTATAAAAGGATGGTGTTTTTACAATAGTTGAACTTGTTAAGGTTCATCAGATAGTTTTATGATTCATGCTTTATTCAGTGGTATAAAAAGGTATAGCTAAATGATGATGACATGACCAGACCATGATTAGAAAGAGAACAGAAAAAACATGCAAAACACAGAACTAGGAAACAATAAATAAAAGAGCAAATAAATTGTAAATTTCACATTTAAGGAAATTATAGATATGAGAATAATGAAATATACAAGAAGTCTTATAAAAGTAGACCCATGTCATTCTCAGGTCATTAGCATCACACTTTTAGCAAAATACGTACTTGATGACTCATTGTAAATTGCTTTTGACTGTTGTTCTCTTCCAACTTATTGACAAAAATTTGCTATATCAATCTTTGGACCTGGAGAAAGACCTGGGAGATCAGAGGATAAACATAACACCCAAGAGGAGATCAAGACATTACAGGGTAAGTGTATAACAACTTTAAGAGTGTTATGGGGATTTCAAGCGTGTAATGGGGGCTTCCTGCAATTAATAGATGATTTGGGCTTTGAACATCTGATGTTAGTGTCCTTGTAACTAGACTAGTAATAGTAACTTTTTTGTAATTTGTTTATCCTCTTAAAACATTAGTCACACTAAAAATCACTTCCTGACAACACACAGGGTATGTTCTCTTTGTGCTGATAATATCAGTATTTTCCACTTGTTCTTTTTTGTGTAAATTTTCCTAAAGACTTCCCCATTCTACAGCTGGAAATTTGTCATATACCAATAGCTATAATACAGTGTTGGCAAAAAATGAAGCTTTATGTGTTAAATGTAACACATACAAAAAATGGGTCATGTCCTTGCCCCTCATCTGTTTCCCCATACATATGTCTTTTCTACAAAATATACCTGCATTGGTGATATCACACACAGTATATGCAATGAGCATTTTGAGTGAGTTTTGTTTATTCACTGTATTCCTGGCATGCAGCACCAAAGCATTTTCTTTTGTGCCACATAGTAGCGGGAATGCTACTAACTTTGACTCTTCGTAGACTAAACCAACCTTAATATAAGAAATGATTAATTCTTCTAACACATATTCACATACAAACATGTTCACATATTCATATTCATTTCATAAGTGCAAACAAAGATTCTGCTGTAGAACTGTCATATTGCATCAACAAGCTTAATATTGACTTATTTATTTGACTTGCTGACTTCCTCCAGCGGTTCTTTTTCTAACAAGATCTAGTTCCTTTCAGATTCTTTTACATTACATTTCAAAAATAGCCTGATGCAGTGAAACAAGTCAGCTCAAATCGTTGCTGGAGATGCAACTGATCATATACCATATGTGTCACTATTCTACATATATATATACATATAAAAAAAAAAGATTTTTTTATCTCATTCTTACATAGTTTTACTGGAAAGAAAGCCCTGCTTATGACAGAATTAATGTGTCATGTGAAGGATGAACAGAGGTGTATGATCTGACATCTACATCATTACAATGAAAAAGTCAATTACTTCCTTTTTAACTCATTTTTAGTAGTATTAATCTTATGAAGAAATTATATTCTTACAAATGTAAATTTCACTTCTTTACCTCTAACATCGGCAAGCCTACTGATGCCAGGGAGTTTTCTCATATACTTGGGTCACAAATCCTTGTCAGGAAATGTAGGCTCAAGTTTCAATGTTGGGTTTTTTTGTTTGGGGTTCTTTTTTTTTTCCCTTCGTGAAAATACTCTGAAAGCTTTCTGTCATCACTAATATTCTTACTCATATTGTAACTGACTTCCTGCTAATTTTTCTCTCTGTGTATTTCAGACGCACTCCATTAGCTTGCTCTTTTGAAGCTTGATAAACCTTTCCTTATGCCAAACTGTTAGCTTCTTTTAAGCCTTATTTTCATACAAAAATAATACCAATATAATTACATGAATATAGTTAACACACTACAGTTCCTTCAAATTGTCACAGCTGTTCTGCTATACATATAAGCCAGTAGAGATGTTTCTTCAGGCACTGCTATGTGACAAATTCTATAAATTATTTCATATTACTGGTTTTACTGGAAAATTAACAGTTTCTGTAGAAAATTGAATCCTTAACCATAGTAATTACACTAGGATGAAATCTAAGAATAGACAGCTATATTCTTTGGCTCTAATCCGGCAATAAACAAATGATCAAGCTCTAAATTTGATTATACAAAGGACTATATCAATAAAAATGAAATTATTAGCATCATGGGCCAAAGTATTCTTATCAAAAGAAGTTAATGGGCCCAGCATTCTCTCATTATGAAATGTAGTCTTTAAATAATGGTGTATAGAGAGGTTTAATTTTATACCTCTGCAGTACTCAATGACAGTGTTTAGCATCTTATTACAGCAAGATGAACATGATTAATACTACTTCACAGAGAAAAGACCATGCTAGAATTAGACTTCACAGTGAGTAATGAGTTCCTCTGACTATGAGGTAGAATTTCCTTGTAAGTTTCATAGGAGGCTAAAACCATGATTCCACAGGAATAACTCTTTGCCTTCCACGAGGACAAGATTCTGTCTAGTGTTTCTGTTTAATAACACCGCAAAATAACTTCATAACCAACCATCACTTGGTTTTAGGTATTCATCTGTACCATGAAAAGACATTTTTGCTGTACAATGTTTTAAGATGGGAACATTTTCTTTCAAATATATTGAATTCTTATAATATTAAGACTTCAGGACAGATTTTGATTTTGTTTAGTCTACACATTTATTAGATTAATTTATAATGCTAATTGATTCATTCATTTTAGAAAAAAAAACAGTTTAAGCAACTAGACTACTGGAAAAATTACTCTTCAGATATGTCCTGCTCCCCAGCTGTACAGACCAGTATCTCAGATATTAACAGTAAGCATTCCTGTACTCAAGAGGGAGCATATAGAAGGTACATACCATAGGGTACCCTTTTATTTTACCTGCAGGACCACAGAAAGGACATCAGAAACTGGGATGGAAAATCTATCTCCACCCTAGAGGCATGGGTATGTGAATTTACATAAAATAAATATTAACAATTATTTTGTAGTTTTGTTCTATTATGGGTCCTAGTTACATTCTCTTTTTGCAGGGGATTTAAAAATGGATGAACATAAAAAAAAATCAGAAATTAAGTTCTAAAGAATATCAGTTGACAGTCTATATATTAAAACACTATATTGTATTACATCCCACTGCTATGCTTTGCTAGAAAAAACAGACAAATGTTTCAAAAAATATTCATATAGCACAGTTGCTAGCAAGAACTTCCCCTTCTTCCCCAGGCTAATTACAATAGCACTTGAGAATTTTAAAAATTTTGAATACCCTTGGGATATTGAAACCAGCATGGTAATATTGCTAGGAACTATGAACGGGGTTCAGGTCTTGTTTAGGGTTAAGCAACTATTTGTGGCTACTCCAGCTCCCTGGGACAAGCTACTCAAACTGCAGCCACAGTATTACAGATACTCAGATTCCATTGATGGGTGATGCAGGTGAACCAGAGGACCAAGTCCTGTCAGTATCAGTTGCTACTATACACAGGAAGAAATGGATATGAAAGACAGCTCATTTAGTAAATGAGGATAAAGCAGGGCCATCAAGAACAGAAGGAAGAGAGACAACAAGAAGTAACCTCTCAATCTCTATTACTCACTGAGCTGCAGGATATGTAAAAAAATTTCAGCCATATCCAGGCACATTATCACCTGGCTATCCTGATGCTGGCATAATGGGGCTACTAGTCTGGAGTTAGAACATAGCAATGCCAAGCAGCTGCGATCACTTTCTAGGGAAGTGGACATTGACAAGGTTTATGGAGTTTGTATTTTAGCTTGTTTTACTTCCCTAAAGTATGGAATTAAAAAGAAACAAATAAAACTCCAGCTTCTTTCTTACATATGTGAAATCTATTTTCCTGTATCTTTTGTGGTAACATAAAAAGCAGCAAACACTCATCAACTTGTTTTATCCTACCATCAGCAAGTGGTGTAATGACTTCAAGAATGGTAAGAGATGTACCTAATGCAGGTGTGAATCAAGTCGGTGCACCAGTTGCATCACAGACATGCTATTATGGCTGTGCACCTCATAATAAGGAAAGTATACATTTAAAATCAGAAACTTATCTGCAAAATTTTGTATCTTATGGGTCCTGGTTCTGTTCCTTAACACAGTAACAACAACTTTGAATTGCAACACATATAATCCGTTTTGTCATTCTGCTTTGCAGTGAAGCATGTAGTAAATACCACACAGCATTTAGATATTCCAGAAGAAAAATAGGAATTGGTGTAACCTTCTATTTTTAGCCCAACAATAAAAGATTTTTATTTTCTTCAGATTCAACCATTATCATGGATTGTTTATTGCTCACACAATGGAGTTATGTAAAACTCTTCAAGGCCAATTGAAATGCAAAATATTCAGTAAGGGCTCATCATTCATATTACGTATTGGTGTTTGCAAACTTTGTATAGTTTGTAGTAAAATCCAAGGGTTCATCCATCACCTGTTTAATTGTCTGTAACATTCAGGCAGAAAGAGGAGGAAAGTGAAGTGATGGAGTGTATTATCAGCATAAATTGCAATCAGGCTATTCTTCTGTTATCTTAATCTAATATAATGCCACCCATTCCTGTCCACAGGTCCATTCAAGCAAAAGATTGGGAAAAGAGAAATCCTTGAATGTTGGATAGATTTTTCCCATATATGCACTCATAAACTTTGTGTTTGTTACTTTCTACCAAGTACAGATTTTATGAGTGTTGCAGTATTTCTTTTCTGTTAATATGTATAAGGAGGATGCTTTAACTGAAATAATAGCAAGTGCAAGTATATTGCTGATACAAACAAAGTTGTCAATGGTTACTACAGTAATTGCTGTGGAATACTTAAGATGATACAAATGAATATGGAATCATAATAAGTACTGGTTGGCCATGCTTACAGCATCAACTGCTCGCTAGGAACAATAGTTGGCAGAACTTGTGTGTTTAAGTTTTCCCAAGGGAACTAACAGAAAGAAATGTCTGCACGGAGCCTCAAGCACTGAGATACATAAGGAACTCCAGAGAATTTTCAATTAGTTTTCATCACAGCTGTATCTCTGAAGCACTATGTGCAAACATAAAAAACTGGAAATAACCCATAACGCTTTGCATTGCTCTGTTCTTTTGTGATAAGAACGTGATGTGTTTGGTAGTACAGAAAGCTTGGAGGTCAGTAAAAACAAACAACAAAAAAACATACCCTAAACTGCCAATCTATTTAAAAAGTATAAAACAACTCTAAACACATTTCTGCTAAAATAATTATTAATTTCAAGAAACTTTTGTCCAATTATCATGATATAAATGTATTCTTAAAATTAAATAGAAAATGGTGGAACTGATAATTGACATATATCAGTCTTGAACTACTAGAACATTCATCTCTGAGGTTTAATACTTTAGGTTTTCTGAGAAAAAGAGTAGTCATCAGGATAGCAATTGTAAGTAATGCTGCAGTAATTATGCTGACATTGAGGGGTTTCTGTACTGCTGATATCCTCAAATCATGTACAAGAAATTTAGATACTAATTGCCTTTATTTAAATATGAATTAAGCATCCAGACTTTCAATTACTGTTCCAAAGTCTGACTTAAACTATATCTTATATCTTTTATGTGTAATATAAACCTGAAGTCTATAAAACCAGAAGTGATGTATAACAAGAACTCTATTTAGAAAGACTGCCTATCCATCAGTCAAATAATTGATTTCTAGATGTTCTAACATGTCATTTCCCACTGCTGGGGAAAACCAAAATCCTTAGGATCAACTTTCTTTTTAATAATTTATTTTCACTGTCTAGAGTTTATTTTATACGTGAACACTTCTTATTTGAAACATCAACAAAAAAAAAAGCCTGTCTGCTAATCCACTTTACCTTAGACTGGCTGCAACATATAAAACATCCAACAAAACCTGTCATTAAAAATGTATATTGACAGCAAATGGGATTTAAGCTACCTGCATAGGGTAGGGTGTTATGTTTGTTGAAGTTTATTTCTGAAAATGTAAATAAAGATTTCAATCTTCCATATAAGACAAAAGTTTCCTGTAACTGCCTTAGTGTGAACCAGTCAAGATCTTTCCCTTCAGAAATGTTTTTTTTTCGGGTTTTAAAATATGTATTCAAAAAATGTCAGTGGGCACCTCTGATATAAACAGGAGTGACATAAAGATAAGAACATTTAATTCTAAATATTCCAGTTATTTGGTAGGTATGTAACAGTATAATAGGGCAGCAGAATGGTAACAAAAGACTGAAAATATTCACAGAAAGAAAGGAATCAAGTGAACATTTGCTTTTCCTTTCCCTGACTCCTCTTGGGAAGCAGAGATGTGAATTTTCTTTTTTTTTAATCCTTTTTACAAGATGAATTGCCTAGATCCTTGCTTTGTCACTCTGCTATTTGGTCTTACATATTAAAAAAAAATTGCAAGTTAGCATCTTCAGAATCTTTATCTCCCACCATGCACGCAAAAATTATTCATTTATTAGGATTATTTCCTTTTTACCAGTAGTAGCAGGGAAGAGTTCTACTCTTGAGAGAGGAGATAATCAGCCCTGAGGAGGTCTTTTAATATGAAAGAAAACTTATCAAACTGAAGCAGAGTTGCCTGGAATACCTGTTTTTAAACTTAATTTTGGAGAACATTTCTCTTTGCTACATTTATTCTGGGCGTATTTCTGGAAAATATTAATTCTATACAGCTGATATATTCCAAGGGTTAATAGTCTACACAACTTCCCAGACATTCAGGACACCTTTTGCTGCAGATGCTTGAAGCAGAAATGCTAGGGTCTAAGGTCTAAATTTCACTGTCTTTCCTGTTTATGATACCCTGTAGTCAGTCTACATGTAGCCCTGTAGCCACTGACTCGCAGGCCAAGCTCGACACGCAGACATCGTTTACCAAATACCATCACAGACAAAGTAGACTCAACTTGGGGTAATTAAAACCAATTTGTCTCCAGCCCCACACCTTTTCCCAGGCTCACTTCACCCCTTTATTCCTGATTTCTCTGCCTCCTCTCCCCTCCCTGGGAAACACAGGTAGATGAGGAATGGGGGTTGCTATCAGTCCATAACATCTCTCTGCTGCTCCTTCCTCTGCACACTGTTCCCCTGCTCTGGTATGGCTGCAGTCCTTCAGGATAAACATGCTCTGGCCTGGAGTCTTCCAGGGGCTGCAGTATGGATATCTGCTCTGGCTTAATCTTTCCCAGGGCTGTAGCGGAATCTGTTTCAACACCTGGATCACTTCCTGCCTCTCTCCCCTTGCTGCTCTCAGTGCTGCTTCTGACACTTTTCCCCTCACATCCAGGCAGGGTTTTTCCGCAGGCTTTCCCCAGGCACCACCATCGTGTCTGCAGGGCTCAGCTGTGCCTGAGGTGGGTCTGTTGGTTCCAGCTGGAATCAGCTGTGTCTGGCAGTGGGCAGCCACAGCTGCTCCTCATGGAGACCCTGGCAGACCCCTGACAGCCCCTGGGCACCTGTGCCTGTACACACATACACTCCATACATTACTGTGCATAGAATGATATGAACAGTCAGATGGTGATAATCTTAAGTCTTGCTTACCATGAAAACCCAATATAGTTCTGCAGTATTTACCTTTAAAATATACCAGTTTCCACGACACACCTTTCTTCCAGTTTTCTTATGCTGAATTAGGTACACAGGCATTAAGGGTACAGTGTCTCATTAATACTAGTTTAGAATGAGGTGAATCTCCAAGTACTAGTCCTTGTTTAATATAGAAACTGCAGGCAATATTTATATTCTGGTAAGTGTGCAGAAACATACCTTTTCACTTTTCAGAGTCTTTTTACCATCACAAGAAATTACACATGAGTATGTTTGCATTTTATTTAGCAGTATAGAAGTGTGCAAATACCAGATCAAGAAAAATACGCGGTAGTACACTACTAGAAAATAATAAATCATCCTCTCCCACTCTGTCTTCAGGCAGAAAATACACACTTACAGTGGTTAAAAATGGATTATAATTTTCCCCATTTTTAAACCTCATTTGTAAAGACTTTTTTCTTCCTTTGCATTTTCCCTTTTGATTTGCACATGAAGGTTCAAGTCTGCAGCATCAGTTTTAGGAAGCATTATCACACATTTGTCCTGCACAAGTAGTCACAAATTTGTATTTACTTGCTTTTTCTGTTCCCTGAAAAGTAGTATATGTCATAATCCTGAGGAAGGAATCTTGCCTGTGAAAGATTATTCTGTATTTGTTCATGCTGTAGTTCTGAAGCATCCTGACAGTTACAGAGAGTTTTCATTCAATTACTCAATTGGTCAACACATGTACTTAATAAAATATGGTCAGCTTTTCTTAACAACAACAACATTGGAATGAAGAATTCCGGACTGAGCGAGATGAAGAGGAAAACATGCATTCAGTATTTCTATAATAGAGCAAAGTTTGGTTGGCAGTGATTCATGAGGCCATGTTATCATTCACAGTATCTCAACAAATATCTAAGTACTTACATGCCTCCCCTGAGTATACGAGTAGGGCTCTAAAAATATAACAGTCAGTGATAGTGTAAATGCATATACAATTAAAACAGTTTTCCTAGCCATATTTACCCTGTTCTCATTTTTTCTTTTACATTTCTGCATCTGCTCATCTTGTAACTGCAAAGCACTCCCTGTGACTGCTGCCTGCTACTCTGCTTTCGAATATCTAAGCTGCAGTATTTGCCTATCATTATCTCTTCTTGATTTCCCAATTACTCATGTTCTCTTGACAGCTTAATGCCTTGTTTTACCTACATCCTCAAACAAATGTAGTTTGCCTCTGGTATTTCAGAGTATGTAACACTGGGATTTGCTCAAGAAAGTATGTTCAGCCACCTTAGGTATTAGTGATTTCCATGAATGTAAAATATGGAATCAGAACATAGGGAATCCCACTCTCTCCTTCCAAAGCTCGAAACTACCTCCCTTACACCTTCAACTGCTAGGAGTTAAAAAATATTAAAAAATGTCACCTCTGTTTTATTAGCTACCTTAAGTTTCCTAAGACTCGACGTTATCTTCATGTAACTAAATTATTACTTTAATTTCCCTGGATTTGTATAGAGTTTCATTGCATCTTCTCTACAATCCATAGTGTAAGCCATCTGACGCAAAGTTGGATTTTTCCTTTCTCTGTTTATACTGTCCTTCGTATTACATGCCTCTAAACCTGGTTTGCAGTTCCTGTGTGTCACTGCAGTAAAATTAGACTTCTACGGCTTTTGAACAGGAAATAGCATTTCTCGCCAGTTCACAGATTTCTCATGTTTATCTTGAAGCCAGGACAAAAACTAGGAATTTAATAATTTCATTGCCTTTTTGAAATACTGAAGTGTCTTCTCATGGTTGCTTGATATGCTAATCTGTTTCAGCAAATGTCATAAAATTAGCCTCAATTCACAAAAGACTTACAGATCTTATATGACACAATGCACTAAATGTGAACAGTCTTTCCCTTAAAGTTTCTTGTCAAGGCACAGTTTAAAGTGTTCAAACACCTGCACCTCTTTTTTAAGCTCCTACATTCTCATGGATTTTCACAATCCTAACACTTCATTCCCGGTCACCATTGCTCACAGTTAAATATCCTCTTCTCTGCCAGTATGGCAGTAAGTTGAATGAGATTTTTTGTATCAGGTGGCTGATCAGACATGAAAATTTTTTTGGTGACAAATAGTTCCCTGTGATCCAGAAGGACAATTCACCTGTCCACAGCCCAGCTTTTACTGCCATCACACTCAAGGTCCCTCAGACACAGGCTAAGTGAATGATGGTAATTGTCACAGTCATTCGTTATGGCTTTCTTTAAATGATATAGGGGAAAAACCATAAAGGTTTGATTTTTATATCCCCACTTTATTTCACAGGAAGAAGATGTCAGCTTTGTAATATGTGGCTGGGAGCAGGGTGAGGTTTCTGTGGAAGTGCTTGGTCTGCTCTTGTGCTCAGTAATGTATAATCAACCCTTGGTGTTAGTATTGTCTGTTTTCTAAAGCAGGATGCTGTATGACCTGCGTGTAGCCTGTTCTGATATAGTCAGTACTAAGTTCTTATGTAGATCTGCTATACTTCATGTGCCTTTTAAACCAGCTTGCTGAGGGGGAAAAAAAAAACAAAACAAAACCAAAACTGTTTTAAAGCCCAGAGTGACAAAAACTTTGCATAAGATCCTTTTAATAAACTGGGAAGATTCAGATCATGTAGGACCAGGCTGAACAAAACACAGGTTCTAGCTTTCCACTGAAGAAAACAATGAATAGCTGTTGAAGCCAAGTTGAAAACAGTGTTGAAATAGCTGGTGAAGATAGGCCTATGCAGGTTGTAGTTTTCCTGGGGTTTATGGCTTAACATTCAATACTAGTTAAAGACTTGTTATGAGGAATGAAATATTCTTTGTTGCACACTAGTTGTTAGTTATGAAACATTGCCAGCAATTTTACTTATTTTATTTTATTTTATTTTATTCTATTCTATTTTATTGCATTGCATTGCATTGCATTGCATTTTATTGCATTTCTTTTCTTCTCTTTCCTTTTATTTTATTTTTTTCTCTTTTATTTTAATTTATTTTTATTT
>NW_009931630.1:0-30124 GCF_000696875.1 Nestor notabilis | reverse complement strand
TGATGGCATCAAGGTACACTGTGCACCGGCAAAAAAACCTTGAGCCATTGGTCTAAATTTAAGCATGAGGTAAGTGTGGATACCCCAGTATTTGTTTTTACACCTTTGTACCAGATCCAAATGTAGTCTATTGTCAAAACAAAAGCTTTTATTTATTAAAGCTGCCCTGTAATCTTGCACTTTAACACTAGATAATTTCTAAGGACACCAGCTGATGTGATGCCAGCAATAGGAGCCAATGCTCTGGACTGCAGAAGGTCAGATAAAACAAACTGGAACTGAATAACATAGTTATGTGCAATCATCTGGTCTTTACACTGGCATTAGAAATTAGACAAAGTGAGAAATGTAGCATTTCTGCAACTAGAAGAGGAAATTTATTGTTAAATAAACAATTCAAAATCATGTAAAATCAGCAACTGTTGTTGGCATAGGAGAACAGAGGTGGATGATGTTGAAGGTGAGCCACTCTCCCTGTCTCCGCTCAGAAATGAAATGCTTTTACTGGTGACCAGTACAAAACCAGCATGCGTCAGGTCTGACTACACAGCAGGGTAGGTTACTGCACTGTTTTTTTTCTGGTACCTTGGTACTGAAGCTACTTCATGTTAATTAGTGTGTAAATAGGGGACACTGAAAAGCATCAACCTACACTGCTTATCTTATATTGTCTTGACATACGACACCTTAAAGGTGAAAACTCCGTGTTACTAGAACAGCTTGCCTTGTTCTCCACCAAATCTTGCTTTCTGTCTCTTTTCTAACCAAATGTCACAAAATGTTATGCTGCAAGCAAGAATTATCCATTACAAGAATTATCCATTACAAGAATTATCCATTTCCAAGGAAAGTAAAGGTACACACGCTTTACCTTGCTTAGTTAGAAGAAGGTTCACAAAGCAGGTATGGCAGCACAAATACTGAAGTGACTGTCAATGTGGCTGTTTGTAGGATTTAGTAGTACTAATAATGGATCCAAACAGAAGGAACAACCATTTTCAGCCTCCTTTGAATTTCTTTATTTCATAATATCGACACCACATTTAAATTTTAACAATAACCCATTTACATCTTTAACGATTTAAGTTGATGGAGCTGGAACTGCAGGGCACCATCATTATGATTCCCTAGACCAATGTTCTCCCCTTTTATGATACTAACCAAACTGCTAAATATTTAACAGTATAATGACTAGGAGTATAAAATGGGTCAATTTAACTCTTCTTCATTTTGGCTAAGATGGCTTTTTTGTTATCCTGTGTCTGTGGCAGTAGCTGTGGTGTATCATTAACAAGAACAGCAGCTAAAAAGTTTGTCTGCATGTCAGTCCAACAGCCAGTTTTCATACAGTTCTAAAGGCCAAGGTTCTTTCAGATAGTTTTCTCAAATGGAGAACAGCAGATGACAGGTTGGCTTAAGAATTGTGATTTCCTACATTTTCTTTGTGATGATTTTTTTTTCTGGCTAGTTAAGTACAATTTGGCTTCAAAGATAATTAGAATATTATAAGCCACCTTCCTGCTATTCACTGTGCCACAAGCAGCTCACACCCATGTTTCTAAGATTAGCCAGTACTTAAATTTTGCCTCCCCTAAACTGGCTGGTGCAAGTGATTGGGTTTACTAATAAATCACTTCCAGCAATCTAACTATGATATATATGAAGCCATAACACTACAGGTGATGCCTAATACCTTGAGTATCCCCCAGATCCTTTTAGAAAAAGTAGTCTTTTGAACCAGCTATGGTGTAGTTCATCATCTAACATGTATCATTTGTCCTCATACTCCTCTTTCCAACTAAAAGAACAAATTAAATGCACTCATGCACAAACCATGCACAGTGCTGTGCAGCTGCGTACAGCAACAAGCTGTTTTATCCTAAGGGCTCTGGCGTACCTGCAGGTGTGATGCTCCTCAAGTGATTCTGACAAGTTTCTCTTTCACACCTTTTCCCCTTTGCCTGGAGATGGCAAGCAGTTAAAAAGGAATAGAAATTGAGCACTACTTAATTTATAAGAGGAACACAGGGAATTTTCCATCCAACAAATATAATCCCACACTGGAAGCTGTAAATAAATTATGCCATATTCAGACATCTTTTTAATGATTATAAGAATCTTCTAAATTATAGATGATGTAATCAACTCCAGATTTACACAGAGATGAAAGTGTAATAAAGTCTTATACCCCTACAAGCCCAGGGAGAATTTGATATACTACGTGCAAGGGTGTTTCGGAGGCAAGCTTTTGTTTACAAACATCCTGAGATGCTTTATAAGGCCTCATCAATTCCACACTTAATGCTTACACAATGGCAGTCTGCAATAGATATTATTTCCACTAGAATGTCAGGCTTTGGTGCAAGGTCACTGTCAGACTGAAAAATTAGTCTTAAAACTGCAACAGTAAATCCTAAAACTGCCCCTATAACTTACCAGCCAGCCTGAACTAAGATGTTTGTAGGAGGGAGAGGGGGTGCTGGCACCCAAGCAGCAGAGAGCAGAGGGCTATCCTGGAACAGAGCAATGGGAAACGTTGTACAGGTAATGTGCTGTTAGGGGCAAGAGCCCTGGTGACTGGGAGATTGTCTTTCATGGTGCAGTACTACAGATATCTGTGGATCTGATGTCTCTTAGAGAGCTTTTCGCTTGGGGCCCAGAGATCCTGGGCCAGGCTCTCTGGAAAAGTGACTGGATTTGGAGAACTTAGCAAAGTCTGTAGTACTGTTAGGATAGAAATCAGTGATAAAAGGACTTGACCAGGGCTGTAGGCTGGAGGATAATCCTAGAGTATCCTAACATTATCCTCCTGAGAGTGTCCACGCACACATGTGCCCATATAGTTGACATGACATATCTCTCTCTGAAAGAATTCCTTGTGTCGAAAGGAAGTGCCTTTAATGACAGAATACAGAGAGCCAGTTTATTTATAATATGCTTAATTATATGCTGAATAATAATGTTTAATTATACCTGAACCTTGAGTCTAACCACAGCATGGAGAATCCAGAGCAAATTGTCTTTAATTCAGCCCATGCTTGGTTTGGTGGTTTATCTTCCTTCTTGCTACGGCTAAGAACAGAACACGTCCCTCAGCCTGCTGAATAATAAACATCAGAAAGATGACAAGGGAGAAAACAGTTTAGTTCATACCAGAGTATGAAAGTTGTCCTGAACTATTTGCCCTTGCACCTTTTCCTTCCTGTTGTTCACACAATGTCACTTCTAATCAGCTTATTTCACGTAAACAAGCAAAACATAAAAGATCCACACTCTTTGACACCAGCACTAAAGTGTTCAGGTTTGAAAAGCTTTCTCCCACAGTCTGTGCTTCAGTACTACCCAGCTGCCTGCCTGTTGTTTGGAGGACCCAGAGGAGATCCGTTTTACTGCTGCCTTTCCATTTGCCCAGCCTTGGAGAGCTGCTTCCATGCTTTCCCTTGCAGTGGGAGCATTTTGCTCTGTGGGAGCACCACTGGGAGATGCCAGAAGAGCAACCCACCATGCTCTTCATGGCAGGAGCCCAGAGCCAGGGCCAGCTGCCTGCACAGCACAAAGTCTTCACGTGGGGACCCCTGTCATTCCCGTCAATGCTCACCCTCATCTCACCCCAGCTTCAATAGCTCTGCTGACAGGAGCTTTTCTAATTACATGAATACTAATTACAGCATTGCATGCAAAATAATTGAAGTTCCTGTAACGCTTCCCCACTTCTCCAGCTTTGCCCTGGAGCTCAGAAAGCCTCATCATGGCAGCTCACTTTAGCACAGGTCCTGTGCCTGCCTGCTCAGTGTCCTTCTGGCCCCGAGTAAAACTGGTTTTGCACAATGGACACACTGCAGCGCAGCCATGGAGCTTCACTTCAGCATGGCTTTGAATACTGTTTAAAAGCTAACTGCTATGCAGTCACTACCTTAAGGTCAAATCCTAGAGCTCTCATGAGCATTAGCCGAGTAAAAAGTTGCAGAGTTTCCCCAGGTAGACCTTGGGATTTTGAGACCTGAACTATGTAAGCCTATCTTTATCCCTCTGAGCACTGGAATCCTGGTCCTGGCTACAGGACCCTGGGTCTGCGCCAATCTCCCTGGCCAGGCTTCTCTTAGGCCGTAGCTCTCAGAAACGAAGGATTGGAGCAGGTTTAGCTTTCCTTCTGGATTCAAGACACAGCTGAGGTACTTGTCTAATTGGGGGAGCTGGGAAGGACTAAAGGCACGAACTTAAAATATAATTCCCCTCATACTACCATGGCAGTGCAATAACTGCAGCAGAGTGACAAGTACCATATGTAATGGGGAAGCCTCTTCCACAGTACCCTGCACTGCATATTGTTTAAAGACCATCTTCTGCTAATATTCCTTTACTGAAACCAACTGAAAGGTCTGCATTAAAAGCAGAAACAGAACAATCTGGGGACCTGTGACAGGTAACTGGCTATGATGTCCCTGAAAACCATACCTGTTACAGGAGCCACAACCCCAGCTGTAGTATATCCCTAGTCAGCAGCTGAACAGGAGGACAAGACACTGGTGCACACTGTGGCAGAACTCCTGACACAGGGGAGGACTGCAGGAGGTTGACTACAGGAGAACGTAGTGCGACAGAAGCGGGTGGTGAAACAAGTCCAACAGCAACACCGACAAAACTCACATGAACACAACACAAATACACCACAAACCATCAGGCAGGCTGGGTACGCTAATACAGTTTTCTCTACAGTTGTCTTCTCTATAGGCACCTGTGGACATTGCACATGCATAACAAGTATAGTAGCTATAGCACTAATCAATCAGTCTCTCCTCAGTGTCATTCCAGGCATGATCCTGAGGAACATTTTAATAGTAAGAATAATTGTTTAAATTATACAAGTCTCAAGAGGCACTTTCTATTTCTAGAGGCACATCGTAAGAGAATTAGATTCCTTAAGTCTGTTTCTTCAAGTGCCTCTTTAAAGGCTTCATCAGAAAAGAATTATCTGGCTTTATTCAGTGCTCTCTCTTGCAGTGGTACTGTTATACTAGGGGGCATTGTAGTGGATCTTGAATGTAGCTTTTCTCCCACCCTAGCTCTGATTGTGGATTTGCCTAAAAAAACGAAACTGCAGCTCAGTATTCTTTGAGAGGGAATCATGAGGGAAGGGAATCTGCACTTCCAGCCTCTGTAGTCTTCATTTCAGGACATAAGAGATGACAGTAAAGAAGCTGTTAATGGCAACACATTGCTAAGAGGCTCACTCATCTTCCCCAGGGGGATAACAGCCTTTAGAGGCTGATTCACAGTGAAGAAAATGGAATTTTTTCTTTTCCAGGGTCTTTTCTGCTTCTCATAAGGAAGCTTTGGTTTCGCATGGTTCCTGTCTCCAGAGTAGCAGTTTATCTCACTCCTTAGAAAACTGGAACTTGAGTGTACCTTCCTAGCCCAGGAAGGATCTTTATGTACATGCCTTAGAGACTCGGGCCATAGCACTTGAGGCCATTTTTTACTGAGTGTGTTTTAGAAAGGGTGTAATTGTGCAGACCACCTGCAAACATTATGCCAGGACATGCTTCCAGATCATGTTGGCTTACAATTAACAACTGAAAAAAACACACTACTGTCTTTAGCTCTGAAAAGAGGCTGTTCAGGTTTAAGCATGCCATGCTTTAAATTAAAAATGATGGTCTATTAACTGTATCTTGGTTTCGCACATACTGTATTTTGCACACATGCACCCAAAGGAGTTCATGGGATCTGAAAAATTCAGATTATGTTCAAAAAAGCATATGGTATTTGGGCAGTGTATTGAGAGCATACACACAAGCTTTATAAAATAACAGCTTTCGCAAAACATAGAAGAAAGAATCCCATACAGCTTCTTTGCTGATGACTCATGAGCATATATTTTCACCTTACTATAAACATAATCTACATGTTGCATTGAATATATATGTATAGACAACTGCTAAGTAGGGGAATTTTTATAGTCCAATTCGAGTTGCTGTAATAGGAAAAACAAGCTGCAGATGGTTTGCTCAAAGAAGACAGTAAAGCAAGCAAACATACATAGTCCATGAAAATAGCATAAATAGACCATAAAATAGAAGTATGAAGAAATTTCTAGTGTGTCTAGATTATATAAAAAATTCTAGTTACAGTACTACTTCATTTGTGTGGCGACAGATTTTAATACAAAGCTCCGATTTCCTGATTTGGAAAGAGGGAATGCCTTTGATCCATTGTATTTCCATCTTCCCCATGTCCTTCAGATCTAAGAAAACCAGAATATTTGTTTGTCCTTTGAAACATAATTAAAATAACATCCTGGAAATCTCTACCTGAGACTAAATAGTGCTGTACTTCCAATAGTACACCCTTCCAATTTACAAATAGAGCATTTATTTTACTTGTTCTTTTCTCCCTCTGCAAATTTAAGCATTACATCCTTCCCAGATACAATGTGTTCAAAACCATGCACCTCTGGCCTTAAGAGAAATGGAGGTATAAGTAAGAACAGAACTTTCCTCCAGAATAAAAACTCAGTTCAGGAACAGGAAGACAAACATTTAGCACCTTATTTTTTTTGCATCTGCAATACTGTATCCTGAGAGACACAAAAATACTTTGCAGCAAATTAAACAGATAAGTTTTTCAAGAAACTTTTGGAAGACATACACAATTTTGAGAGCTACGCTTGCTATATAATGCCTTAGCAGATCAGTACTTCTATTGACCACGGCTTGGGGCAGAGTTTGGACAGATGCAGTGAAGGATTCAGCCCTCCTCCATGGCTGATCTAAGGTAGGCACTCACACTGACCATGATGAACCAGAAACCTCTGCCAACCTGAGCTGGAAGATGCACTGTCCTTACTTAAAGCCAAGCTCTCAAACACAGCTTTAACTTACAGACTGCAGCCGAACTACAAGCCCATGCAGTGCAAGAAGCCATTTTCATGAAAGATGCATTTGCTTGAATGTGCACAAAAAGCCCCACATGAATGCTACACATTTCAGCAAACAAAGGGGAAAACAGGGCCAGGCTTTGTTTACAAATGAGCCAAATCCACTTGATTGCATTTAGTTTCTAGAATTACCTACGAGAAGCTCTAGGCTTTGTCAGGTGTCAGAGCAGTATGCCAGAAGGCTGGTACTGTAGCCATCAGAAGGTGGTTGTTCAGTACCTTGTTCTGTCATTCTTCAAGGCAATTATACCAGCCAGCTCTTGGGATACATGACAATTACATGACATGTGGTAACTGCTGGTGTTTTGTTGTGGTTTTGCTTTTTTTCTTTTTCTTACCTTTTTTTTGAAGTATGTACCAGTTGTCTCTACAGTGATCCATCCCATGGAGCACCCTGAGGGAAAGCAACCTGTAGGAACCAGGACCTGCCTCACAGACTTCACTTACTTGGGTCCTTGGCTTACAGGAGAAAAGTGAGGATTCTGTCCAATTACAGGATTGTCACATCTGTGGGGAACAAGTATTCCTGCCCTTGTCCTAAAGGTTTTGGAAATCTTTGTAAGTTTATGAAATCCTTTTTATGTCATTCCTGCTAATCCTTACAGCCTAATCCGTGGTGTTAATACTAAAGGGAGCTGGTACATGGAACATCTGAGATGTTAAACCAGCACTGCAAGGTACTTTTAAGTAAGTGCTGTGGTTAGGAAGGTATTACGGCTCCCTGCAGAGGTAGGCTCAGCTAATGATAGATGGAGTGGAGACAAAGAAAGTGTTGAAGTACACTGGTTCCTAATTTCCTTTCTGACATTAATTGGATTAGCAGTTATTTATCCACAGTGGAAACCAGGAAAAAGGACCCTCAAAGGTACATAAAGATATGTATAGCGGTACAACAGGGATCCACAAGTCTCGATTTCACACCTCTTTTTGGTTGCTGGGCTGTGCAAGCCTCCAGGCAGACTCACTTGGACACTCAGGGACCTGGCCAGCCTTCAAGTGACTTTTACTTCACCCTGCAACCTCTTTCAGCTGCAAGTGTGGGAGGGTTGAAATAGTTTTGTTCCCGGGATTGCTAGTTCCAGAAATCAGTTTTGGTTTTGGTAATTTAGCACAAAGTGTCATAATGATACATTGAACTGAGACACGTAACAATGCAAGTTTGATGTTAGTGATTTATGTGGGCAATAAGAACCAGACTCAAAAAAGTATTAATCAGCAGAGTCAGTAAATACATAGAAAATGTGTAAAGCAGATAAATGGCAATTGAAATGTTTACAGTCTGAAAGGCAGCAGGTTGGGTTTTTGGGGCTGGAATATTTATTTGGGTTGGAAAGCGCTGATTTGTTGCAAGTGAAACACTTCCACTGGAGGCGAAAAACAGAAACAGAACAAAATAAATAAGGACTTGGGGAGAACAGGGAAGCTAAGATAGACTAGTTGACATGGTATTCACGTAATATAAGCCTGGCACCAAGCTGGTTTTCAAGACTCCTGTACATGCAGTGTATTTAATGAGTATTAATTTTGTTTACAGTTTTGTCTCTAGTTAAAGTGATTGTTCTCCACCATTTTATACTTATTAAAGAAGGAATATATTAATAGCTTCTACTTTAGTCTTTGTACATTGAGCTTATTTGTGTGCGTGTGTGTGTGTGTATGAATGTTACGAAGAGCCTACAGGTTTTCATTAGTAAATAGTGAGACCCTAGGCTTTTTTCTTCACTTTCCCACAGAAGTATTAGTCTCTGAAGCAGGATGAAGTGGCCAGAGCTACACCAAACAGCCAGATTTCCATTTAAAGCCACCAGGGACTGTACATAGGCAACATCTCTAAAAAGCCTGTCCATCAAGCTTGTGTTTGTTTTTGTGAATGCAGTCGTGAAGACGTGAAAACAAAACATTCCCCAGATTAATGAAAAGCTGAGCACTTAAAAACAATTTTTCCATTCCATTAATGAGCAAAGAAGTTTCCAAACATATTTGCCTAAATGCGTGTTGACAAGCTTCATGGGGAAAAGCATTTTATTATTTTACTCCTCAATAAAACAAAATTGCTTTCAACCTTAAAATCCCACCAATTCTGGCTTACAGCAGTCTTGGTAACATTCTAGAGGCTTACAAAATGCTGCACAGTGGAATACAGAAAGTTAGCGGGGTAGAAACCACTGCTTTCAGATACCTATGGCTGAGTGCAGGGATAGCCTGGGATCCACTTTGTAGTTCCAGCTGCAGCAGCAGCAGACCTCAAATGCTCCTACAGTTCAAGCCCTAATTCTGCAAGGTTACTCATGAGCTGCCTCTGCCTCCATGTGCGTGCAGGGCACTGGAAGGCTCTCAGAAGAGCACTGAAGGGGCATGATCGCTGTCAGATCAGAGTCTGACTGGGTGTTACTCTTGTCTTTGTAAGCCATTTTCTTGTCTTCTTGATTTAAAGCACAAAGAGACCGGCTGCATCTCTGTAACGTCCAGGTTTGCAGGCACATCCAAAAGTGTCAAGCTACCTTAATTTGCCAGGTGTTTCCATGCCCCAGTTGTGTGGCACAAACAATGAAGCGGCTTCAGAGCCCATTCACTATTACATTTTATTTATATCATGGAGATATCCTCCCTGTTGTACCATTCATCTTCTTCCTCAAAGGCTTTCTTATAAGGTAATGGCCAAATTTTCTGGGTAATTCTTTTTTTAATGTACAATAGTTATACTAATTTGTTATTATTATCTTGGTAATGAACAGCCTGTAATTCTGTTTAGTATTAGACTGTTCTCTTAAAGATCCACTTCCCTGTACATTCACACACACAAAATTTTATGGTGAGATCTCCACCAGCTAAAACCATTACAGCCAGTGTAGATGAAGACATTTGGACTAAAAGCCTGAAGATGTCAACAAGATGGAAGGCATACGGTATAGAAATTATCTTTCAGCTATTCTAGGTACATAAAATGTTGTGGAAAACAGCTGCAATTTGACCATCAGGGTCAAAATAGTACCCAATATTTTTGAAAAATGGTTCAAGGCACAGTAATTAAAACCTGTGAGGCTGAGGAGAGGCGGGTTGCATGACTTCCTTTTTAATTTATTTGGGGGAAAAAGAATAAGTAAAGGAGAAGAAGGGATTAACAGTGCAAAGTGCTTTTAAATTATTGTAGAAACGTAATAAAAGGGGAGCCTGTTTGTTTTAATAGTTGCATTGCACGGCTGTACTACAAAACTGGGTACGAGATCTTGCTAGTCACACATACGCTCATGTTCATAAAAAGTTTAAGTTCTTTTGAAAATAATCCCAGAGAGAGACTATCAGAGTAAAATCTCCACCTACGTTGCTGACTAAACGTCCCAAAAGAGACTGTGCGGTTTGACAGGTATAAGGCAATCAAAGAGCATAAGACTGGGCACAGGAGGGGAACCTGTTTCCCATATGAAAACATGGCTGCTGAAAATGTTACTGGCAACAGAACAAATCCTCTACCAAGAACATTTTAAACAGGTAATTGGGGAGACAAGGCTTCAAATATTTCTACAGTTTCATAATTACATTTGTTAGTGCACTTGTCACTAGTCTGTGGCTTTAGCCATGTGCCAGTGACGAGGAAGATCTGCCCTCGCTCAGAAGTTTTGCCTTCACCCTTTGGCTTTGTAACAGAGCTGTCGCATTCAAGAAGGGTTGCCTGCTATTAGATGTGCCTGCAGCACCTCATTACCGCTCTGTGCCGGGTCATTGAAGGATCCTCTGGGCAGCAGAGAATGACACGATGCTGCCATTGACTGTTAAAACAATTGAGGAAGATGTTAAAGGAACAAAGTGCTTAAAATATTCATTAGTTTTTAGAAGCACATGTATCTTCTTAATTAGCTTTGTCACTGGATCAAATTAACAAGATTTTAATGACAGTTAGTAAGTGATACATTAATTAATTTAGGAAATGATTCATTTTCTCTGACTTTTTTAATTCCCTTCTAATAAAATAAATCCTGGCATGAGTTTTTCAATTAGGCATGATGTCCTTATTTCACATGGTGTAATTCTGCAGCTTGAGCACCCGGATAGGATGAGTACATTTGAGCAAAAAATTAGTGTGATTAAATCAAAATAATTTTATGACTTCTGAAGTCAAGCTTTTCTTTTCCAAAAAATTGTATTTGCTCAGTTTTGGCTAAAGATTTATCAGCGACTTTAGCATACTCATAATTCTTCCCTACCAACCTAAAATATGCTCAAGTACCACTTGATTAATATTATGTCTTAGACACTCTCACTATCTGGCCGTATACACAACATCAGCACTACACAAATCAGCAATACCCGACTGGACCAGCTTCATGGCCAAATCAGTCAAACTTCTCGCATTAATACCAGGCTGGAGCTTAGTAAAACGTATTTATTATAATTCTGCATTTTATCAGTATTTTTGCAGCAGCATTCAAGAAGGTCAAGCTAGCACTCTGCTAGTAACTTTAAAAACATACAACTTTCTGATCTGTGTTTGAGTCTCCAGTCTAAAAGTTTGCATGAGACACTCTGCTCTGTGAGGTGTAGGAATTCACCTGTATCTGCAGGTGTCCATACAGTTTTGCTTTAAGGAATATAGATTTTTTTCCCCAATAAATTAAATGAGGAAGAAAATAAAGGTACAGTATTAGCTACAGTGTTATGCAAATACCAGCAAGGCATTCTGAGGTTGCTCTGATAACCCAGAACATTTATGTTTGAAGAAGGTGCTTTCCCTTTCACACGCTCTGGGCTCTTTAATCAGCCTTTAATCAAAATATGAAATCTTAGCCATAAGTCTTGGCTCTAGAAATCTACAGTGC
The DNA here is from genome assembly GCF_000696875.1 of Nestor notabilis. Lineage (NCBI taxonomy): Eukaryota > Metazoa > Chordata > Aves > Psittaciformes > Psittacidae > Nestor > Nestor notabilis. Next base: position 18,373 of record NW_009931630.1, on the reverse strand, counting down.
TTCCCAGATGGCTCTTGAGGTAAAATCAATCATCTTTCAAGCCTTGAAAGACTCTTCATAGTTAACAAACCTTTGATGATTGATTACTGAGATGTTAAATCTACTTCCAGTTTTCAGTGAGTGTTTCAAGTGTTAGCAAGACCTACCCACCTACTGACACTTCTTAAGTACCTGTGGTTTTAATTTTGGACAGATGAGTAAAAACCAGCGTCCTCACTGCATAAAGCTATGCAGAGCCTGCTTTATATGCAAACCCTAATGTGGAACTGGGGAGATCCTTTCAGCCTAAGAAACTAAACCTGTATCTCCTACTGTCTAGGAGACCATCCATATCACAGTTCATAGGGTAGTCTACGTTATATGACTGGAAGGCTCACCTAGATTTTGGTTCCCCGCAGTAACAACAGTGCAACAGTTAATTATGCAGGGGAGGGGAGAGAGGCAGAGGGAAGGGGAATATACCATCACCATGGATTCATGCACTCTGGACCATAAATGTTCTTCATACCTGCAGGAGCTTTAGCTCTACTATAGAACAAAAGTCATGTGTATACAGTTTAGTTATAGCTGGAATTTTTAAGGGGCCTTTCTCCAGTCACTTGGAGCAATGTAGATGAAGAGCAGCTTCACTGCACTTGAAACATAAAACATGCAGTATAAATCCAGGAAAATGCTAGCAATATAACGGTGGCATATCAAGGCATATAAATACAGTAATAATGCTACAAAACAATGATTTTCTGAGCTATTATAACTAGATACATTTGCGGCTTGTTATTAACGAATTCTGCCTAATGTTTCAAGAAAAAGTATTCTTTTTTAATATTTGGTTCTGTTACATTTTAGTAGCAAGCGTCTGTAATATCTCCCTGGGGAGCAGTGAATGAGAGAGCCTTTTTTTGTTCTCTGAAAAGGGCACTGCGAATCTCCTGTTCAAAAACAGAACAGGGGTTTATGCTTGTTAATAAACCTCCTACTCTGCTCCAAAGCATTCGGATGAAATCATATTTTTGCTGAAATAGAAGTGAATTACTGTTTTTCATTGGGATCTTCGGGTCTTTCCATAATACCCAAAGCAAGCAACAGTGAAAGCTGAGTTTGAAATGCAGAGGCAGTACCGTGCTTCTCACCTCACCTTTGGTTAGCTTTTTGCTCAGACGTGTGGAGGTGCTTGCACAGACCTTCAGAGCCCCCAGCTTTGCCCAGACTCATCTCAGCCCACCTGGGCTCTGTTTTAACTGGTCTATCTGTAGCTGCAATTAGCTGATGACCAGGTGAGTATAACCTACTTTGGTTAAGCTTTAGTTTAGCTTTGCGTGAGTGCGCGGTGCAACATGTATGCACTTCTGTAACTAACAGGTAGTGACAACAAGAGGTTATTCTATGCAGAGCAAACAGTCTGTGACTGCAGGATAAAAACACTGCCTGGAGGAGCACAGGTACAGGACACCAAGCACCCAACTCATAAAATACACCATATATAGCTCATTCAGGTGCACATAAGCCTTGTGAACAGATGAAGCTAGAGCAGGATGTGCAGCACGTACAGAAATGACACCAAGCAGATCCTAAGATGCAAAGGAAGCAACCCCCAGTGACATACTCCTCTCTGCACAGGACTGGGAATTCTGCTGCTCCCTGCAGCTGCCTCTGCTTCTGAAACCAGCCCCCTTGGGACAAAGTGGGCAGTGGGAAGGGGAGGAAGAGAAGGGAGAGATGACAGTACAAAGTTTCTGTGCATAACACAATACATTCCACTGCCTGCATTTGCTAAACCTATCTAGCTTAATATAATTAATGTTTTATAATGGTGTCACAATAAAATTCTGTATATTAATAATTATACCTATAACATTTTTCCATGTGACCTACTCCTTTCCAACCAAGCAGCAATATCTGGAAATTATACTGTCATATGGCGAATTTAAGGAGATCTGCAGAGGAAGAACCAATGTACTCGTAACAGGCCTGATTCAATATTTTTAATATCCAGAAGCCATAAAAAATTTAATTTTTTAGGGCTTCTGTCCTTCAAAATCCAGACTATTTTTGTTCTAAATTAAATTGGACTCAGGGAAAGGAAGAAAATCTCCCTGTAAAGATTAGACAAACATGGAATAACATCAGAAATGACATGCTAAATGCTTTATGAAGTCTAATTTCACTATACATCTGCTGCTTAACTAAAAACTATATTACATTATAAAGCGATGACAACTCAATCTGATAATTTTCCTGGTGTCAGTCCTCACAAACAACTTCATCTTTGTGACAGTATGTAAGAGTCTTTAAAACAAAAGGGAATCCACAAAGGAGCAATAGCTCCCCCATGCATAGGGTGAAAAGGGAGACTCTGGAGGTAACAGTGGCAAGGGCAAAGAGGAGCGAACCTATGACTTTTTTAAGGTGTCAGCATCAGAAGCATCAGACCCAGCCCTGGAGGAAGCCATTATGTTTGCAAGACTTCTGGACTGAAGTAATTTCATGGTTTGACTTTCACGGCCAGTTTGGTAGTAAGCGAACCAGGCGAATTTGAAGTGCCTGCTGTGACAGAATAGCTCGAGGCACGCCTTTGCTGCAAAATTCATTTTTTCTCACACACATACTCAGTTTCTTCTGTAATACAGAAATGAAATAGCACCTGCTTTATACAGTTAGATACATAATTGCATCTATTTGGAGGTTCGCACATCCTTGGTAAGTCACTGTGAGGTTACTCTGAAAGAACTTCCTAACTTCCAGCAAGACAACAGCATGCTCAAAACCATGTTTGATCATGCAGCAGGGGATCTGTGGTGTGCATTGATGCCATCATAATTACAAAGGCTTTCTTGTCGCTGTGTTTGAGCCTATTGATTTTGTTGAAGTCATAGGAACAAATTTTATAGGACAAAAGATAGGTGATGGCTTCCATTGTCAAGATCAGAAAGCCATATTGTGTAATTCCAATCATCAACTCAAAAAGTTTCATATGAATTGGAGCAAAGTCAGATGTCTGGGGAGGCTTGGCCACACCTGCAGCTGCTGGACGGTTGTTCTGGTGCCTGCCTTCTCGGTATTCCAGAGGAAATCTGTCCAGATGAATGCAGCCGTGTGTTTGCTCTGCCCTTGCTTCAAGCCAGCTGTGTGCAGACTGCAGTCCAGAAGCCACGGAACTACATTAGCACTGACTGCGCCTGCAAGGGAGGAGATGTTCTCTCAAGCATCACCAACAGTTACCGGCCTTGAGAGGAAGAACATGTTGGAGAAATTTGGAAGGTGTGCAGGGTTGAAAGCACAAGTTCCTACCTCAGTTCTTCTAGACAAGATCATTATTTACTAAGGCTAAATGTACCGTGAGTCATAGAGTCATAAAATCATAGAATCATAGAATGGTTTGGGTTGGAAAGGACCTTAAGATCATCTAGTTCCAATCCCTCTGCCATGAGCAGGGACACCACACACTAAACCATGTCACCCAAGGCTCTGTCCAACCTGGCCTTGAACACCACTGGGGTTGGAGCATTCACAACTTCTTTGGGCAACCCATTCCGGTGCTTCACCTCCCTCACTGTAAAGAACTTCCTCCTTATATCTAACCTAAAGTTCCCCTGTTTATGTTTGGACACATTACCCCTTTTCTCATAAATATGGTTATTATGAACACTAAGAAGTTCTCCACAGTGCGTAAAATCATAGAATTATAGAATGGTTAGAGTTGGAAGGGACCTTAAGATCATCTAGTTCCAACCCCCCAGCCATGGGCAGGGACACATCACGCTAAACCATGTCACCCAAGACTCCATCCAACCTGGCCTTGAACAATGCCAGAGATGGAGCATTCACATGCAATATAGAGGTTCTTTCCAGATGAAGTATATTTGGTAGCTGTATATTTAACAGGGAATGGTGCTTGGCCTTCATCAGTTTTAATGCATAGCTATGTTTCTGCCCATGCATAGTCAAGGATTTTAAGCATTTCTGCACTTACTGTTCTTCCATCACTTTAAATGATAAATCTTGTCTAAATTGCTAAAAATGAATCAGCATGACAGAACAATCATAGGAGATATTGGTTTCTTAGCAACATATTTCTTAAAGTTGATAAATAAGCAATTACATGAAGCCTTACACTTTAATATATATAAATAATGCAGTGGAATAAATATAATAGTCTCTGCATAAACATGGTAGAATAAACTTACTGATAAACAGATATTGTGTTGACAACACAATTGTCTATTTTTTGTACTCATTGGTTATATCTATTAAAACAATAATCACACTAATTTTTTGAAAGCAAAGCCTTTTTCCTTTAGAAATGCATTACAGGGCAAGTATTTTAAATTTTCAAATAATTGCTTGAAGCGCTTTTATTGTTTTTCAAGATTAACAAAACCTTCAATAGAGAAACACCTGCACAGAGAAACCAGGAGAAATTAATTCCTGCTTCAATTAATGTTTCGCTTTAACAAGAAAAGAAGTCTACCTACGCTGAAAGTATTTCCACTGGCAGAAAAGCTCAAGGAGGTAGTTTCAATGGTCAATAGCACTCAGTTTTCAGAAACACATCTTATTTTTAATTGAACTTGTCCAGTTTCCATTTCTGGTCACTGGGACATTTCACATGGGCAGCTGCCTCTCACCAGTTTGCCCAGGTGCAGATTAGCTGCAATGTGGATGCTAGTGAATCTTTTCTTTGCTGGGGCTGAAGTTAAACAGCAGCGTTTCTTACCTAGGAAATAGTCTAAAAATAGTGAGAGCAATGCTGATCCCTAGTGGTAAAGAATGAAATAGTCACAGTATGGTGAAGGGGAAGCCAAAGATGCCGTGTAAGTAAAAAAGTGGAGGGAATGTAAGAGCATTAAAAGCAGGAAGATATAGCAAACCGTGTGAATGACTATGTTTCTGGGGTAACTGGCCAAGCAGGACAACATTTCAGAGAAACAAAATTAAACTAAACCGCATCTTTGATTTCAACTTATTTAAAGCTATCAAATTTACTTCAAAATAAACTGAAATGGGTAATGGCTAAATCATGTGAGAATTTTATACAAATATTTATGAGACTTTTTTTTTTCCTACTGAAGTATGAGTGCATAACTACAGTTATTAGATGTGAGATGTAGTCATGAATATAGGGTTTTGTGTGCTCATAAAAAGTGTATCTATCTTTAAAATATACTATTAAACAGAGTTTCTATTTTTGTTTACTTTCAGCACACTTGTGGCAGAGACAAAACACAGACGATTTAATTATTTGTTTATAAAATACCATACCCATTCTAAGAAAGAAGTTGTCATCTCAGCAATTATTTCGGTCCCTTCACCAATTACTTGAGAACTTTGTTATCACGAAACATTTTAAGGGGACTTCCCAAAGTGATTTTATATTTCTCGCCTGCCTGGGCCCATTCTCTATCAAGCAGCACCACCTGGTGGACGTATTTCCTCCCTGTAATACTGGGTTGCTTTTGCTTTCATGAAATAGTGTGACTATTAGGTAAAGGCAGAGCGGAATTTGTAGCGGTCTCTATGAAATCAAGGGTTCTCATGGGCTCTAATCTGAGCCAATACTAGTTCCCAATGTGTTTCCTGGATAGTTGCTGAACTTTACCTCAATATACATGTTTAAGATTCATTGAGTAAAAGCTGATTTTTGTTCAGTTTCACAGGGTTATTTCAAAGTAATTAAGTTAACTTAAAATAATAGGATTTGCCCTGCTTTCTACAAAGAGGTGCAATCACTCAGAGTGGTATTTAAATGTTGGTCGCTATTACAGAGGGGAAAAAATGGAACATTTCATTTTACACTGTACAAGACTGGAATAGGTTGCCCAAGGAAGTTGCAAATGCCCCAACCCTGGAGGTGTTCAAGGCCAGGTTGGACAGAGCTTTGGGTGACATAGTTTAGTGTGTGGTGTCCCTGCTTATGGCAGGGGGGTTGGAACTAGATGATCTTAAGGTCCTTTCCAACCCAAACCATTCTATGATTCTATGATAAGACATTGCATCTCAAAGTTAGCCACATATATGATGTAGATAGAAAATTAGCAGAGAACTAACTTTCCAGCAGGAAATGCAGGGCATGAAATCATTCTGCAACATGTCAGCATAATCCTGGTCATGAGGCTTTTTCTGCACCTACTCGTTAGGAAAAAGACACCAGCTTTCATCTGCCACAGGAAATCCTTTCTGTGACCTTCACACCAGATGTCACCAGATCCCCAGTGAAAAACTGCAACTTTGTGGAAAGAAGCCACTCCACTGGTGGGAACCCCACACATACTTAGATAGAGTAGAGCCTGACTGCTACTCAGTACTGTTTTGCTACCCATAAAGAGTGCGTTCAGTGTGCACCAAATTCCTTTTCAAACACTTCAATCTTTCAACAATACTAAGGAGAATAAACCTAATGTCGTCTAGAAAGGAATAGGATGGGAGACCTGACCACATGTTGGAAAAGCAGTTAGAAATCATAGATCAGAAGATACAATCTATTTGCATGAATAAGAAGGAACCAAAAATGACAGGATTCTTCAGGTTTAGGGTACTGTGCTCATCAACAAGGAAGATTCTGTCCCCAAACCAGCAAATCTGGGGGCTTGATTGCTTACTAAAGTTTTACTTTAGATTAAATAAGCCAGAAATTATTTCACCTCCCTCTGCTGCTGCTCATTCCTGCACCTACATCAGACCTCTTCTTCTGCTGGAAAAAGCACTTATGAGGACAAACTGGTCTGGGGAGCTTATTGCTTCCTGCTGCTGTTGGATCCTTTTCAACTTGGATCAAATCCCCAGGTCAGTTTCCTGCACAGCCAACACAAACTTGTGCTGGCACAAGGTAGATTGCAGAGACAGGACAAGCGATTCCCTGAATGTAGATAATATACTGGTAACACACAAATTAACATAAGAGATCTCAACAGAATGACATGGATCAGTAATGGTAGTAATTGAGTATCTCTCTCTCTCTCATCTCTCTCTTCACCACTTATACCAAAAAACCCTGAATCTATTCCAAGAATGAAAGTTTAAAGCTTCTCCTTCAAAATTTCACTTCTGAGGTGTGCATTTTTATTATATAACATAGAATCATAGAATCGTGGAATGGTTAAGGTTGGAAAGGACCTTAAGATCATCTAATTTTAACCCCCCTGCCATGGGTAGAGACACCTCACACTAGACCATGTCACCCAAGACTCCATCCAACCTGGTCTTGAACACCATCAGGGTTGGAGCATTCACAACTTCCTCGGGCAACCTATTCCAGTGCCTCACCACCCTCACTGTAAAGAACTTCTTCCTTATATCTAACCTGAACTTCCCCTGTTTAAGTTTGAAGCCATTACCCCTTGTCCTACCACTGTAGTCCAAAAATATTATTTGAGCAAATCTTTTGCCTTTAAAAAAAAAAATTATATAAACAACTTCAGCCACAAATTACTGCTAAAAATGGCTGATATGTTCCAACCTTCTCAAGAAAAAGGGAAATACTTAGAAAAAAGTTAAAATAGAAAAATTCTAAAAATAGGTTTCAGCATATCACATTTCCAAAAATAATGCTGGGAAGAAATCCTTTTCCCTCAGCCAAGGTTGCTGAGTTGCTGTAAAAAGTAAGGCCACATCACATTTGGGCTCTAACTGCAAGTGTACATCAGTAATGTGCTTAGATCTAAAAGCAAAACTAAACAGCAAATGTGGTAATGGAACATTAAGCATTATGGATGTACATGATTTATGCTCCTCAGCTGCCAGGTTTCTATCTGACATTGCCAAAAGAAGCCCCAGAACATATTTTTGGACTTCAGGAAGGCTGAAAGAAGGTCAGTCGTATAAAAAAGAGAAGGCAGATTCAGAAAATTGAATACTGCCAGGAATTGGTTCTTGAACAATGTTCTTAATGGTCTCAACACCTTCAGAGATTACACAACTTTTTTCACCTTATTGCGTATGCTATAGGATATAAAAGCATCCTAAGAACTTGCTGTTGCAGTTCCCAAGATGAAAGGAGGTGCCTGAGGTCCAAACAGGAGCAGCAACCACCTGTAAGAGCTGAAGGCTGGAGTGAGAAGTTGGATGATGGCCGTTATTCAGGAAGTACCTTCCCCCCAATTTCATTAGCTTGGTACCTTGTTGCTGATCTAGCTTTACAGCTCTCACCATCAGACTTGCAGTTCAAGGCCCGCACAACAGGGGAAGTCATGTTTGCGACCAGACCCTTTAGCCACGGGTGGCAGCCACTACACAAACCAGGGAAGAATAAAAAGGTTGAAGAGATGGAAAAAAAAGAAAAGCATATAATGAAATACATCAGCAATTAGAAAGAATAATTATTAACCCTAGGGGAACCATGTACTTTTTTGAGATACGTTGCCTTTTCTATAGAGATTTGGAGTCCATGTACTTCTTGTAATTTAAAACTCATGCTCCTTAGTTCCGAAATTTTGAGGGTATTTCTGGCTAATGGCACCATCCTTTGTGATGCATCCAAGGACATGAAGAGCCAGAGGTCTTAAGAACTGCTCTGCTTAGAATATTTTGGTGTGGTTGAGGTGTTACAGTAAAAAAGATGACACGGACCCAGTTAGAGGAACAGGGGGCATATGGCAGATTGCATCCAGGTAACAGGAAAAAAACTTTCTTTCCATAAAACTATTATAAAAGTAAGACTTGCTGTTACTGAGAGTCCCTCACACAACTGACAAAAGAAAGTAGAGACTTAAATGATGGCAGAAGTCAGAAACTGGCAGGCTTAATACTAATATAACCGGTTTTGAAGACTTCTGAATGTAGATCAGTGCCGAACAGCCTGTTTTCTTACCTATACTTCGTGCTCTAAGGAAAACAAAAATTAGTATTTCTAGCTGATAAAAAATATGAAGAGTGTTGTCTTGACAACCTTCCTTGAGTTAAAACTGGCTTCTCTTCTCTTGGTAACTTTAGAGGCATAAGAACATTTTAAAACTAATTGAAGTTCCTCTTCCAATAGTTTGCAACAGTTTAATCAAACTGGTTTAATTCTGTTTAATGTGACTGATATTTTTAAATTGGACCTAATATGCCCATTTTCATTTATTTGCAACCAGCCAGCAATGGAGTTTAGATTAATGAACATGCCCCTTGGTGTCATGCATTAAGCCTCAGATTGTGGCTATTGCGTGCTTTCGTTTATATCCAAAAGGCAACTACCAGGATAACTGATTTACAAAAACCCAACAGATTGATAAAAGTAACAGGGTTAATAGCCAAGCATAAGATATAATTAAGATACTTTAAAAAAAATCTCTATTGTTTTCTCTGTTATCCCTCTCTCTTATGTTCTGCTAGTGTATTTATCATATAATTGATGCACATTTCACTATCTTTTATCTCCATTTTTCCAAATGAGACAGATTTCTCGTGAAATCAATAGTGGATTTAATGCCACAAGTGAATGCATTTTCAGCATCTCTATGGAAGGGACACAGTGAAATTAGAGATGAAATTGGTTCGTTGTACAAGAATACTTATCAGCACTCTCCAGTTGTCTGTTCATCATGACCTGGTGCAAAACACAAAAGTCAACCAGAAGACTCCAGTTAATATCAGTAGCCTTTAGACCTGATTGTCAATGAAGCTAAATAAAATCAAAAGAAAATGAAGAAAAATTACAGATAGATTGTCTTATCTGTAATACCTGGCAGTATTATGGCCAGGTCTGATTGTCTGATTCTAATCAATTATTTAAAGAAAACTTTACCTTAGAAAGATGCATACTGTGCAATATTTTCATATAGCAAATTTGTAAGAATATGATTGAAAACCTGCAGGAAAAATATCAAAGCTATAGCTCTGGAGAACATTGCAGAAACAAAATATCATTAAATCTGATGATAGAAAAGCTGGAGTCAGATTCCTGAGATGTGTTAATTAGTTTTAATGTTGGTCGTTCAAAGATGACAATACAGTAAAACCATAAGGCCAGTTCTTTGGCAGTATTTAAGCACCTGAAGATACAAATGGGTACTTCGCAGACTTTTCAGAATGCATATTGAAACCCCAAGGGTTTGCGTGTCAAAATTTCTCAGTATGTTTTTACCTTCAGAACAAAACTGCACTGAGCTCTGACTGATTTCACACAATAAAATGCATATATAACTCCATTTCCCTTCACACCTAAGTGAGAGAGACAGCTTACACACAAGATTTGTTTTTTCTTTGTAAGGATGCTACAATCAAAACATGGGGCTCTGTCTGAACCTTGCTGTGTGGTCATTCACCCTCAAATCAAAATAGGATCAATTCCAGACAGGAGGGTGTATCCATCCTGACCTGGAGACCACTCTACATTGAGGAGTTAATGATCCACACAACAGTTAACCTGAGTAGGCAGTTAAAGGCATGTCCAGCATGGCCTTCAGGCTGGGCTGTCCTGAACCATGTATCTTGGTCGCAGGATAATCTCAGCTGCCTTATTGCAACAGTGGAGCCTGTGGGCAGCTCCCACTTGATACCGGCAATTACTTTATCTGCGCAGACTTGCCTTTACCTAAAAGTACAGGAAGAAGTTCTTATCTGAATATCCTTTGTGACTAGAGTTGTTTTCTTCTAGGAAAAGTATATATATAATACCTTCAATGTCTAGAAAGAAGAAAAGTCTCTCCATGGAGGGGATCTGCACAACATGCTGTAGGAAAATTCATCTGGAGTCTGGTGCTGCACAATTGCAGGGTGCCCAGCACCTGAAAGGGATTTACTATCTATGTTCCATTTTTTATTATCTCATGAAAGAGCTATTTTATTAAGCCATTTGTTGTCAGACACTTCTCACTGAGACCCAGAAAAAATGCTGCACCATCTCTGTCACCTCCCCACTGCTGCTGCATGTGAAGAACAGAGGATTTACAGGTGAGTTTGTACTGATTTAAGTAAAATTATAAATTAAGACATAACTTTGGTTTCAACTTGTGCCAGGAATTCTTTAACTCAAAATTTACCTCTAAATCTTATATCCAAATCATTGCACCTTTCACCACCTGTTCTTTCTTTCCATCTAGTGAAACGAACACCCAGCTACCTGCCTAAAAAGGTACTGTTTAAAAAACTGCTGAAACGTGCTTAAGGTGCAAGGCACTATGAAGCACAAAACATTGTCATTAAAAACTCTTGGGGCACATAAGTCAGTCTGGAAACTGCTGCTCAACAATCTCATGAAACTAAATAGGGCATCGTGCTGCTTTCTGAAGCAACTTCACAGGTTTTGGAAGACCCCTCAAGCCCTTCACACTTGGTTTGCTTCTCCAGTTACGAATACCATCAAAGACAACCTGTCCTAGAGGTGAAAGCACTGCACCGAGTAACTAAAGAACAAAACCTGAGAAACAAAGCCTTAATTTAATGAGGAAGTGGAAGCTCCACATTCACCTCTGCCAGGGACAGCCAGCACGCCCAGCAGCAGGGCATGCCTTTAGTGAGACAGAACCTATACTTTAAAAATGTGCCATCAGGTCTATTAGGGAAAACATCAATAATTAAAGTTAATGCCTGGAAACTGGCATCAGCTACAGGCATGATGACTCACCCTCTTGGAGATCCATTCATTACATTCAACTACAAAAGCTAGAAGTTATAAAAAATGCATGAATAAATTCTTTAAGTATTAACACGCTACTTCTTTAAAAATGTTTGTTCTGACGCAGGTGGCGCTGCTCTGACTTTCTCTGCAACTTCTTTTCACTTAAATGACCTTAGATTATTGTAGCTGTCTCTCAGGATTAAACAAATTAGTCTTTTAAAAATGTCTTATTGAAGGTTCCTACTTTGTAAGAGAGAAAACGCTCACTGGCATCCTCTCTTCAAACTCATTACAAAATGTTAGATTTCACAGCAAAGTTTATAATCTGAAATTTAAGTCTTCTGAGTTGGATATGCCGTGTGCTAAATGCAGTTCTGGACTGGGAAAAATTAAGTAAAAGCAGCCTCAGAACTACAGAAGAGACCCTGTTTTGTGTCTGCAAACCTCACCAAGGTAAAGCAGGCGGACACAGTTCCACAGCATATCCCTTGGTCAGAGGCAGTAGCACTCAAGTATCTTACACATTAAATCAACAGCAGAAACAAATAAAAACAACTTTATGGAGATTTGAGCACTTCTCATGTGGTAGACTGAAAACTGTTTTTGTTCTGTGATTTCTGGGTTTAAGTTTTCTAGATCGCGTTTATTACCTGTCTTGCTTAAATTTGGTTTTAGAGTTATTTTTTTCAAGATGCCTCATTTTTTGGTGAGTTTTCTTCCTCCCAGGTAGGGTTTGGCTTGAGTTTATAAATTCACAGATTCACAGATTATCAGGAATAAATCTTCACTTCCTTCTCCACTTCAACTTTCCTTTCCAGAGCAAGAGGAGTCAGTAGCACTTTGCAGATAGAAGAGCCAGATGTGGATGCCTTATTACCTAAAGTGTTCAAGGCCCAGCTGGATGGGGCTTTGAGCAACCTGGTCTAGTGGGAGGTGTCCCTGCTTGTGACAGGGGGGGTGCAAGTAGATGAGTTTTAAGGTCTCTTCCAACCCAAACCATTCTGTGAATCTGTGATTCTGTGATTCTATGTTCCAAAGAAAGAGAGGTTGAACCTTGCTGATTCTGCGTCCACAGTCAAATTGCAAGCTACCAGTCATTCTTCCTCAAAAAGGTAATCTTAAAAAAACAAAACCAAAACAAAACAGATTACTTAGTATCTGGGTAAAAAGTAACTGAAGTAGTTACAACTCTGTAATAGTACTTAATCTAAGCTAGAAAGAGATATCTGGACATTATAGGAAATAAATGTCTTGACTTAGAAGGCATCTAGTGAAATTTTCACTTTTGAAAATTATCACCATGTTTAAGTACTGCTACCAAATTTCAAAAAGACCCAGTTCTTCAGGTCACATACTGCTGCTGTTGTAGGTTTCATGGACCACGCAGATCTTACGAGTCTCAAGTGCAGACTTGACCATTACCGGACATTATCCTATGAACTAAATTCTACAGCATCTTTTTGTTATCACTCAGTACATCCATCAATCAATCACTGCTGGTATATGGCAGTAAATACATTTTTTTCCAAGTATGCATCCAATAGGTTGGATTTTGAGATCCCACTTACATCCTTCTCTGCAAAATTATGGGGTTGAATTCTGTGATAGTTTAAGGAAAGCTCGCCAGCCCTGTGAAGCATTGAACCCTCAGTTCCCACTGAAATTAATGATGGTTGAAAAACACAGAGCACCTCCCTCCCTCACAGAGTCAGGCCCAGAAAACAGCACAGGGGGAATGCCTTCTCTGCAAAAAGGCAGCTGAGAATATAACCAAAAGCCTTCCTATAATGACTTAACAATTCACTTCTTCTGGTAATAGCAGAAAGAATCTCACATGAGAGTTAATTTTGACTAAGGGAAATGGAATAATGTGCTGTCTAACTCAAACCCCCTTGATGAAAGCACATTACTGCAGCACTTCCAGCAAGTGGGGAACTGCGTGAAGTGTGGTTATGTGGAAATGGCTATGTAAGAGTGACACCTTTGTATCACTGCTCTTACGTACTGGTGTAAGCTGCTACATTGCACTTGTTTATCTTATCAGTAAAAATGCAAAGGCACCATGTCTTGACTACTTTTAGTACCATGGAATGAAGCCAGTCATAAAGAATATAAAAAATTCTTTGTTGAGTCAACCTGTTCATATTTTGAAATAAATCTCCAACACGTATTTTTTAGCATGAAGTGTTTATGTCTGTAAGACGCATAGGTAGATACGGATTGTTATCATAGTTATAACTGACATCATTTAATTGGGGGCAGTTATAGCAACAAAAAAAAAAGTAATTTTATATGCAGATTTCCATAAGAACTTTCAAGACTGACAGTAGCAAGTATTTTCATTCAGAAATTAAGCTAAATGCTGATGTTTCTTATCAACACCAAAACTGACCAGCTAGAATTCCTTATGTAGTCTGTTAACTAAACTAGCCAGTAGATAAGCAAAACTCACTGAATGTAAGGTGACAGTTTTGGCCCCAAAAAATTACTTTACAAGTGAGATTAAAACCAGGAGAGTTATAAATTCCATGTTTGTAACATGTCTTTAAAGCAGAATTACTTTTTAATTCAGCATGACAGAGTTTTATTCTCATGAATCTTATAAGACATCTATGAATTATTTTCATTAAATTCCTGAAGAATTCACACCAGCAATCTACACAGCTGATTAATAAACTCTTACAACACTTACCGCAGTAACTGCTAATGCAATTTAATTATACTGTATACCTTACTACATTTAAAAGCAATAAGAATGATAAGCCAATTAAAGCTGGAAGAGATTGGCATTTAGACAGACACCGACCTTCATGTGACTAACTATAGGAGAACCCAGAGCCCGATCTAGGCATGTCATTTCTGTAGACAACATCTGGAGCCAAAATAGGATTAAGAAATATCCTATTTTGACCCCAAAATGATTTCATTTCTGGTTTGAAATCCCTTTAGAGGACTGTCCTACACCCTGGGTGACTGCTTTGGCTGCTTTTGGGGGTGAGAGGTCTGAAGGGGTTTAGGGATCCATACTTTGGTACCTAGAATCACAAAAGATACAACACTCTTGCGTATCAGCCCAGAGGGCAGAAAATTATCACGCTGCCACAGTATGGTCAGTACCACAACTCCAACACGTAATTAGTTGCCCAACCTGACAGTTTTGTTTATCCCTTACAAAAAATATGCAGTGAAAGTGGTTCTAGAATCCTTCCTAGGATCAAGTTCTTGTGCTTCACTTTCTTCATCATGAATTTTTGAGATCTAATGAAAATCTTGCTGCACATTTTATTTTGTCCATTGTAGGCTTTTAAACTTCTTTTCTGTGTTGCATTATTTAGTTCACTTTAAGTAGACAAATTCTTACACAGTTTAAACTTCAGTCTCTTTATTTATACAAAAAAAAAAGAACCACAAGCCCTGCTGACTTCATGATATTAATAATGCATAAAAATGTAGATGGAGACATCTACCATGGGAGTGGGAGACATCATCTCTGTTTTGGAGGGCATTTCTACTGTCAAAATATCTATAGTGAAATTCCTAGGGCGCAAAGAAAAGCAGAAGAAACATCCCTTTTAAATGTCCAGACTGCTCCTGTCTAACTATGGCCATATTAAACATCTGCAAATGTAACATAAAAGTTACTGTAAAAACTTATGTTTTTTCTCAAGGCCACTTAAACTTTTCAAATGTATCTGTCATCATAGTGGGAGTTGCAAAGAAGATAGAGGGTTCTGGAAGATGGTCATTGTACCCAAACAGAGCACTAAAAGCACAGATGTGTTCTGGAGACTGGTATGAAATAGCTGGGTTGGTAGTAGCAGATGGAGATGTTGCTGAGATGGGTTCCCTTCTGGGTATATTTAGTTCAAACCAGAGATCTGCAGACATGAAATCGTACCTATCTTCCAAAGATACAGACCTAGTTTGTCCTTTCTGGAAAGTAATTGAGGTTCTACACATTCTCAGTGTTAACTGTGGGGCACTACTCAAGACTAGATGTTTACCTACCCTTTTCATCTGCAAAGGAAAGCTGTGCAAGTATTGTTGTCTTCTGGAAGAGCTTCTGCCTTACTATTCAGTTTTCCAGGGTATGAGATGTTTCTTTCCATGGCTGATCACACAAAGATTTTGGCATTCAGGTCATAGAATCAGAAATGTTTTCTGTCTTTGAAACAGATAGTAAGGGATTGATTAATAAAAATATGGGATCGATTAACAAAAATATGATCCTTTGTCTCAGGACGCAGGGTGCTCTTCCATGCTCATTCCTATCACATGATGTAATGGGACAATTGTCCTCCTCTGCTTTTTAAGCAGCTCTGTCTCAAACAGCCCTTTCAAATACATAAATCCAAAACCTCAATCTTAGAGAAAACTACTGAAAAAAACCTCTTCTGGTTTAGTAAGTATGATATTCCCCCAAACGCAAGTTCGTTTCTTTTTAAGAAAAGAGCGGGGAGGAAAAAGACAGTCTGCTTGCTTCATGCCTCAAGGTCTTCATAAAATTTCCATGATCTCTTTTGGGTTTTCCTCAAGCTCTTCCACTCCCCGGATGTACCTTACTTTGTGGTTTCAGCATTTGCTTGTTTCTTTCCTTCCCATACATATTTACGCACATGCAACTAACAGCACTGAAAATTCTACCACTGAGTAAGATGAAGAGTGAAAACAGAAGAAACGCTGATACATTGAGAGGCTATATGATCTGTTACTTACTAGGTATACTGTAAAGACTCTCAATTTTAAAAAACAGATTCTTTATATGGGATACTAACTCTTCATGCCTACACATGCCCATTCAAACCCACTGAAAATCTCTTGATAAAGACAAGTAATAACACTCTGGAAAATCACAGACAGAGTCCACATCAGCACCATTTCATTCATTGTCTCCACTAATAGCTGATTATTGTTTTTAGTGGAAAAAGGTCAGTGGGTGAATTGTGCTCTCTATCTCCATTCCTCTCTACAATATTTACATATGGAACAGGACCACTTACGCATAATTATTTTAACAGGGGATTCTGCAGCGCAGGAGGTTATTATATCACACTTACTACTTTAGCAGTTTTTGGAAGAACAAGAAACTAGATTTCTATATTTTGGCTAAGTTTTTTTTTTTAAATCCCCAAACCCATGACCAGCATGAACCAATACACTTGGTCAAAACATACAGAATGTTTCCTCTGACATTTTCAAATCGAGTTGCATTACTGTAGTGTAGCTTGGCCATTATTCGGACCTTGATTTACCTCTGCAAATATTAAATATTGACTTTTATTTGCTTAGGATTGACAAAAGAGTATGATTAAAACTACTTAACCTTTTATACCCATCTAGAACCATTATTTGATTCCATTAAATAATTCTGTGAAGTCTCTCCTATCTTTCCTGTGTATGTCATTGAACACACCAATAACCAAAAGCACTTCTGGGCTATCACTGAAGACCACAAAGTATCCTACAGATACACTGCAATGTTCTAATAGGGTCAGTAAGTTCCTCCATTTCTCAATTCTCTACAGAGAACATAATCAATTAACTCCAGTACCTGGCACATCATGATATAAAACTTACTGCTTTCATTAGAACAGGAACGCGACGGGTAAATAGCATTAGAAAACTACTTAGAGAGACTTCTAGCCTTAGAGACTCATCCTTTTCATGAAGATTAGGTCACTTAAATTGCCTCTACTAAACAGTTTAGAAATATAAAAAGAATCCTCAAATGGGAAATGAAAATTGTTCCTTATTTGTAATCTTAAAAGAAAAAAAGATCTTCAGTTTTCTCTGTAAAGTGACTTCTATGTCAAACTAGTGCAGTTGGCATAGAAATTAGATCTTGTGTGCTATAAAATCAGTTACTTATATACTGCCTCTTGCTGTCATGGGAAAAAACCAAAACTTCTTTTGCATGTACACAGTCTGCCCCAGCTTGCCATTTCTTCCTGTACAGATGTTCTTTCTGCAGGTCTAGACAGCCTCTGCTGTCCCAGAGGCAGGAATGTCATCTCCATGAGTTTTCCCATTTATCACTGTAGCATAAGACACACACAACAAAACCATCAGACACCACTAATTATCATTCATCATCAGTATACAGTCATGTGTACAAAAGTGTAGATTTCACTATTTTGACATGACAAATATTGTTCAAGTCTTAATGAAAAGGATAACAAAAATTGTCAAAGCATTGACCTTCCTTCTTTGCCTTTGAATGTCAGAGAGGTACTTACTTGTCAATGTTTTATTTTGCAAGATCAAGTGTCTGAGGTATGATTAACATTTTTTGATGACACTTTGGTTTTGGTTTTATTCCAAACACTACTTGTTTGAAGCATGGTACAACATTCTTGCCTCTTATTTTTGACAAACTACAGTTGGGCAAAGTCAGAGGTGTATTTTACTAGACAAATACTGAAATGTTCTGTTCTTCAGAAGTACTTGTGTCTTAAAAAGGACGGGGGAAATTATTAATAAAGGGGTTGTGGCAGCTAACAGCACACACAAGTGCCACCTGAAGGTGCATTGTGCTAAAGGTGAACCCTGCTGGAAATCACCCCCTGGCAAAAAAGTTCACAAACAATGCTTTTTTTTGTTCATTCACAGCAGCACATGACTTCCACTGCAAAGTAAGTGCTAGTTTTGTTTGTCTCGTTCTGTCATTCCACATCTTTATACATACTACCACCTGTATGTCCTATCCCTTTAGGTCTTCCAATGAATTTATCCACCTTAGAAAATCCTTGATTCAGGGCCCCATGGGAGGGGAACAAGTTGTATCAGCTGTTGCCATGCCCACTTCATTGCCATCTGTCCTGGGTTCAGCTACAGCAG
>NW_009931629.1:27847-33308 GCF_000696875.1 Nestor notabilis | reverse complement strand
AAACAAACAAAACCAACACCAAACCCCAGCTTCCCCCAAGAACTGGCCACGGGCAGGCGTTGTTTTGAAAGCATTTTTGGTTTGCTCATTTTGAATTGAATCTGTGTGATTTGTCTCACTGCAAACAGACACGTTTTGAATACCATGTGTTCCCTCCTCGTGTCCAGAGGGAGGGCGGCTGCTGACCCAGAGCAGGGAGCTGGAGGGATGCGCCTGCTGAGGAGGGACATGCCACAAGATCTTTGTTTTCTGTAGTAGCTTTGCAGCTCTCCCAAAGTAAAGACGGTCCTTGGAAAGGGGGAAGCTTTGAGCAGAACACCCACCCCTCTCCTGTACCTGGTATTGATTTTATGGCATCTGGCAAAGATGAAGAATAACAGGGGGAGGCAGAGGAAATAAAACAAGATTTTCTTCCACCTTTTAGTTAAAATAAACAAAACCAACAAAAACCCCGTAAGTGTAACATCATGCCCACATCCAGCACAACCCATCACCCCGCAGGGGGCTCAGGGCAGCACTCACTGCTCTCACTGTGTCTTCCCAAGAACCTCCTGGACAACCAGCCCTGCCAGCCCCACCACACCTCAGCTCGGTCCACCCTGCTGGGAGCAGGTCGCTATTCCTGTGGCATTCCCTGGGTTGCAGGAACAAACACCGGGTGTGCTCTGCTGCCCCTTGCACCAGCACGTGCTGCTCCACTATTCTGGGCCGCCTGCCTGTGAGATGGTGGCACTGCTGCACCCATGGGTGGTGCCACCGCGCCCGGACCTGCTGGTGACACCTCAGTTGTGGTGCCGCTTGGTGAGAAGTGAAGCTAAATCAGAGCAACTAATTGCATGCCTCTGTGAAACAATCACGGTGACAAATCAGTGGCAGCCTCCCCGGTTCTAGGGAAACTAGTGCAGCTCTTACAAGGATTAATCAGCTCCTCATTAGGGTTATTATACCAACACTGCCTCGGGAGGAGCCCTGAGGACACCCTGGCTGGGCTCGCACCACAGGACATCAAGGCCTGCAACCCGCTGGTGAAGACAACCACCACTACATTGCTGGCTCCCAGCCCTGTCCACACCAGCAAGGCCACCAGCTCACAGGCTGTCACAGCTCTTGCTTGGCACTGTGGAGGTTCTGCCCCATGGGCTGCTCTGTGGGCAGCTGGATGTGGCATCGCATGGGGCAGGAGGACCAGGGCAGCATCCCTCCATGGCTGGTGCTCAGCATCCAGATGACCCAGGCTGGGTTGTTCAGACAGCAGCTCCAAGTGGGAACCTTGGAGCCCAGCCACGCAGCAGAAGATGGTCCTTGCAGTCCAGGGGACAGTCGTCAACAAGGCCAGCACGGTGCTGCGTGGGGGCACTGTCCAAGCCAGCATCCGCATGGGTCTGGGATGAATCACCACCTGCAAGGGATGGAGAGCAAACAGGATGAGTAAAACTCAGCCATGGCTATGGAAGCCCAGCTCCCAGCAGCTCTGTTTGGCTCCAGACCCAGT
The DNA here is from genome assembly GCF_000696875.1 of Nestor notabilis. Taxonomy (NCBI): domain Eukaryota; kingdom Metazoa; phylum Chordata; class Aves; order Psittaciformes; family Psittacidae; genus Nestor; species Nestor notabilis. Next base: position 31,816 of record NW_009931629.1, on the reverse strand, counting down.
CCCTGCTCGGTCAGGGGAGATGCCACCATTGAGGGGTCCTGGATCAGAGCTTGTTGCAGCATCTTCCATGAGAAAACTCAGACTGCAGCCTATTGTGAGGGGTGTGAGAAGGACTTCCAGGCCATGCTGGAACCAACACACCAGCACCCAGAGCAATGCAGCTCAGCTCTCCTGTCACAATCTTGTGTGCACCAGCTCTGCACCAGCTCTGCTATGCCACAGCTCTTGGATTGCACCATAAAAATGCAATGATGCACTTGAGTTACATAAAGATCCAACTGTGGAGCAGAAAGGGCTCTTGATGTTTTCCCACCGCAGGCTTTTCAGGGAGCGTTACGAATGCTAAAGCCATGGATGGGAAGTCTGGGGAAGGTGCAGCCAGAGCCCTCCGAAACAGCTGCACCAAAACTGCTGAAAAACATACAAGGAAACGTACAAGGTTACAAACCTGCAGTCAGAAGAACTCCGAACCTTGCTGTGTATTGTAAACGTGCCTCCACAACACACAGGATTACCATTTCACTTTCTTACTAGCATGTGTGTGGGCACACACCACGTATAACATGTAAGTAAAAAACTACAGAGATATATTTAAGTCATCTTCATGTGCACATACAGAAAGCATCCAGGCAACAAATTTCTCCTATGAATTCAAAGCGCTGTCCTCAAAACCAGCAGAGCCTCTTTAACTCATTGCCTCTCACACACATTCCCTCTGAATACCAAACTCTCCTACCCGAGTTATTAGAACTTTCCTTTCTGCTGCTGGGGTTGATGCACACCGTTTACTCTGTGGCATATTAAAGTGCCCTCAAAAGACAGCGAGATAAAGAACGCAGGTTACAAAGCTGCATCTGCTCTGCTCCTGGTGGATTCTCTGCAGATCCCCTCTCACAGCTTTACTCAGACCAAGTCAATTACAAACACCTGAAAGTCAAAGCATCATTCCCGCCTGTGATCCTAGGGAGTTTCCCAGTGTACTCCATGGTCGGGGCTCACAAACACAACCTTTCCCTTGTGTGTTGCTGCTGTTGCCCATAACAAAGACATTTGGACTCAAAGGAAAGGGTTAAGCCCCGCACAGTCTTTGCATTGAGTCCTGGAGGTCTGAGTGCTGCCAAGTCCTGAAAAATGGCCACCAGGCAAGCTGCTGAGAATAATCAGAATAAGATTGGAAGGTGTCCACATCAATCAATCACGTGTTGACAGCTGACTGGAAGCCCCCACTGTGACCGTGGACAGCTGACCAACTCTCGGCTTAACCTGAAGTCTAACATTAGCCTGTTTGTTTCGTGTGGGTGGCTTCTGCGTTATGACCTTAATAGTCAATCAATCTTGCCACGAGTAGTGTGTCTGGCAGAAGCATTAATTATCCATACTATTCATGCACTGAAAAGCTTTATCTTCAAAACCTCAGCGTCACTTAGGAAGAAATAACAGAACCCAGAGCAAGAAAGTGAGCCCAGCCCCAGTTCCTAAGGGGGAACTGATGGCAGGGACAAGCCCCTGGGGCCACTGCAGCCCCGACCACAGCCTGGGCTGGGGGCACCTGGGGAAGGGCTTGGCCCTGCTTGTGTTCCTGGTACCTACTCAGGCAGCAGAGAGGCTGCCGCTCTTGCACCAGCAACTGCTGGAATCCGTGCCAAGAGGAAGAGATATAAAAGGACAACAAATACACATCAATTAAACCTTGCAAGCTGTTAGTCACACTAGTTAATAAGTTCTTTCTATCTGTAAAGTGCTCTTAGTGACAAATCCTTTAACTGGCACTCAGAGCATTATTACGGCTTTCAAGATGCCTCTGTCTTTCATGTGCAGCTTCTTGTACACATGTGAGTGCTCCCCGTTGCGCAGTCTGTTTACACTAGTTGTGAGAAGACATCATCAAAGCAAACTGAAAGCAACACTAAATGCTTGAGAAAAACAGAATTCATTCACCACTACCTTTCAGTTTGTTTAGAGGCAGCAGGGGCTGCAAACCGCAGCGGGGAAGAGACGGGGAGCCAGGCTGGCACAGCATTTGGCCACCGAAGGCACCCAGCTTCCCCAGCATCTGGCAGAGATAAGAGCCCCTTCCCACCGGCTGCAGTCATGTCTCCAGGGATGAGGAGCAGGAGCTGCACTTCCATCCTGTGGCCAGGGTCCAGAGCCCTGGCCATCACACCCAGGCACATTCATCCCAGCTGTCCCTGTGCCACAGGGGACCTGGGGGATGGCACGGGCTTTGTTTCGAAGAGCTAAAATCAGACATTGCTTTGAGCAAAGCGAAGGAAGAGGCACAATGAGAAAAGAGGAATGCTCCTGCCTTGCTCGCTGCTCTGGAGCGGCTGGAAGCTGTGGTGCAGCCCCACGGCATGGGCACATCCCCACATCCTGGGTCCTGCCCAGCATTCACCCCTCTCCTAATGCTGAAAATTAGTTATGCTCCTCACCCAGTGCCGAGATGTCCAACGGATGTGGACCAGGCTCACTCTCACAGAAACCACCTTCTCTTTAGTCCAAGTCAAACCAATTAGGGCCTTGCAACGTTAGATTAAAAGAGAGACAGCTCATCAGAGGCAGTCCATGATCTCTCACACCCGTGCTGCCAAAGCAGCCCACAATTCAGCAGGCCTTGTCTGGGCTGGTTATATTCCCTGAAAAATGAACAGTAACTCTTGTGTAGAAGCAAGTTATGTTTCTGCAAACTCCCTTCCACACAAAGTATTAATCACCTTAATAAACATTAGTGTAGAATGGTCATTCATTAAACTCAGGAAAATACACAGCCTCAAAGCAATCATGTCAGGATTTTGGTACTCTGCACACTAACAGCACAGCACTCTTACCCCCAGCACACCCCAGGCTGCAGGCGCCCGATGCTCATACTGTACCTCTGGCCAGCGCCTTGCCCATCACCACTTAGCGCCGTACCATGACCTTCTAGGGATGCAGAGGGAAGAGCACCACCCATCAGTGCAGTCAGGGAAGCAGAAAGAAAAGGGGTTTTAAAGAGCTCCCCAGGTAGAGGCCACAGCCGGCAGCTCCCTGGCTCTGCCGTGCCCCCCCAGCCAGCTCTTGCTCCCAGGCACCACGTGCAAAGGGGGTGTAAAATGCTGGTGTCCACATCTGCCTTCAGACAGCACAGCTCCTGGGGTACAGCACGGAGCCAAGAGAAAGGGAGATCTCTGGTGCCCCAGGCCCCCTCACCGCCAAAGGGCCAGGCTGCCAGCGGCTCCCCACCACGTGCCTGTTGCTGCTGTCACCGCTCGCTCCCACACGTGAGTGGCACCGGTAAAGCCACGCTCACAGTGAACATGGCTCAGAGTCTCCCAAAACACAGAGTGCTGCTGGAGCCTCTCCTCACGTCTCCCTGTACGAGCAGCACGGCTCGGTGCCCCATCGACATGGTGCCTATCTGCAGGGCTCCTCCAGCAGCGCACCCCAGGGACGCCGAGGGGCCTCCAGGCTATCAGTTGCAGCAGCAGTGTTGGATCTCCTGCCCCACAAGGTCCTCAGTGCAACCTGGCCTCCTCCGGCTGGCTCAGGGCTTTGCAGCCGGTGTCAAGTGGCAACTTTCTGGATTCTGACCTTGTTGGAATTTGCTCCTGGGGGGAACACACCAGTCCATAAAGTTCCCATTAGTGTAAAAGCAGATGTAAGCACTTTGTTGGCAGAGTTCAGCAGCAGGGAAGCCTGCAGTTGATCAGTTCTGCCTCACTGGTCACTGCAGTCAACAGGAATTACTGCAGAGGATTTCTGTGCCCCCTCTCCCAAAGCCCACCCCTCCCCCAAAAAAGAAGACTTAAAGAAACCAGCCAAGCTCAGGCACTGCTCCAATATAAGGCAATAAATCTGTGTGATGCCTGTGAGGGGAGTTGGCCCCATCCAGGAACAGCCAGCAGGAGAGCAATGGGAATTTGTTTATTGTACGAAACAAATCTAACTGCGGGGAGTGGACGTCGCTCCACGCGAGCAGTGAGCGGACCG
>NW_009931629.1:582-27505 GCF_000696875.1 Nestor notabilis | reverse complement strand
GTGCCCCTCTCCATCACATCACACCAACCGCCAGCACCGGCTGACCTGGTTTCAGCCAGTTTTCCTTCATGATTAACACTCTCTGGGCCCCTGCTCACTCTGTTATTCTCACCAAATTAAAGAGCAGTCCTGGATCCTCGTTAGATTTGCTCACATTTGAGCAGTGTCATGTGGTCAGTAGCCCATGGCAATACACTAAATTAAAGGCCTAATGCAGAATCCACCTACGAGCCTGACAACTAATGAATCGAGGGCTTCAGGCCCCAGAGGACCCGCGCTGGGATGAAGCCACTTCACAGCGAGCCAGAGCCGAAGTGCAGTCCCTGGGCTGTCATTCAGAAATAAAGAGTTGTTTAATTTTATTCACCGCAGGACACAAACAACAGCACCTCTGTAACCAAGAGCAGCTTTGCTGAGAGTCAGGCACCACGACCTCTCCAGCACCAACCCCCGGAGCACAGCAGCTCCCACCCGTGCACTGTGGGTGCTGACAAACCAACCCTGCTCGGTTCGAATGCGCTGGGGCTGACTCCCGGCACGGAAAAGCTACCTCTGTCTATAGTCGACACGAACCCCTCCACCCATCCCTCCAACCAACACCAGTGCTCCAGAGTGCCCAGCTCAGCCATGTCCCCGTGCCCTGGCACAGCTCTTCCTCCACACCAGCACCCGCTGCACCGCAGGCAGCACAACTGCCCACAGCACAGTTGCTCATGGTGAGCATCGCTGCCCACAGGCATGAGTAACACCATCACGCTGCTCACGTGAAAGACCAAGCCTATGGGTCCACTTTAGCTTAGATCCCTCTCCACATCCTCCAGTGGCAGTGGCTGGGCAAGCACTGGATGTAACCACTGGGGCCAGCGCAGCGGCCATCAATTCTGCTCTGAAGCATTTCAAATTGGAGCTGGAGTCTGGAAAGGTTCAGCCTGTTGCATCAGACAGCGCCAGCCCTGCAAAGGTCAGGGCTGTTTTGGTAAGGAAATGTTTGCTGAAGCCTTCCCTCCCCCAGGTCCCTGCTCTGGGTTCCATGCTCGCACACCCGCTCACGCTGCTCCCACCTGCAGACACCGGGAAGCTGCAGAGTCACAGTTCTTCACCACTGGAACTGCTGCTCCCCAGGAAGTACCGAAGGGCTGCCAGGCATTGCGGTGAACTCAAACCCCAGCGGACCAGACCCACCACCACGTGAGAAGACAGAAATACCTGTCCAGAGAAGACGCCTCTCTCATGATGGAGCCACGTCCTCAATAGAAAATCCAGGATCTCTTCTGCACGTCTTTGTGCCACTCCAAAGCCCAGAGGCTTCACAGCACAAGCTTAAGGGTTACCCTGGCGGGCTTCACCTCCAGCTCACCTATCGCAGTGCCTGCTCTGCTCCTGCATCTGGAAGCAGCTGGCCATGGACCAGCTCTACAGAGCCACTGAAAAGCAGAAAGCCAAGAGCAGTGGTGGTGGGAACCCCCCACCGGTGGCTCGCAGCAGACCCAGCGGTGCCTGGGCAGCGCAGGGCAGGGCAGGCAGTGACCCCGGGGAGGGCAGTGGCTGCAGCCGGCCAGTGCTGCTCCACACAGCACGGCCACGTTGGCTATTCATGTCCAGTCTGGTTTAAATGCTCAAATTGTTTTCAGTGCTGACACTGCACATAAAACCCCTCCCAGGAGCCCAGTCGCACCCCTGGAGCTCACCCGAACCACCTCCATGGTGCCACCTTGGGACGCCAGGGTCCTGCTCCACCTCAGCTCCTGCCAGACCCACTCCTTTGGAAGGGACACCAGGAGCAGATGCTGCAGGAAGCAGCCGCTTGGTAATTGCTGAGCAGGCTCTGATGTCCAAAGATGCAAACGCAATTCTACAACAGGCGGCTCTACTTAAGTTTCCTCATTGACAAATGCAGCTATTTATATGACACTTACAGATGTGTGCACACAATGGGCCCAGGAAAGCTTTGTGCCTAAATGCTGTCAACAGTGACAACATTTTTATTATGCTAGCAAATACTTTGTTTTGTTGTTGCTTAATTGGGAATCAATACAGTGCCTATGTTTAATTACATTCCCCATTTGAGAATGGTTGGGATCAGCCAGTTGTTTTTTCTCCCTACAGAGATTGGGCACTTTGTATTTGGGATTCAGAGAGCACAGAGACTGCCTATGGGCGAGAGCAGCCACCTCAAGGAGACGGGCATAGTTAGTGGGATCATTACTAATTATAAACAACCCACCCCAGGAGAGGTCAGAAGCTCACTTACCCTTCCCCAGCTGCAAACAACCCATTATTCAGCCCAAATAAAATAAAGTACAAGTCTTTACCTCTGCCGTGCTTGTGCACGCACATGCGGGTCATCAGGTACGTCTGGTGCAGCTGGAGGAAGCCCCATGACACAAGTGTGTGCAGAATCCAGATGAGGTAACCTGGCACACGAGTGACTGCCAAAGGCTCTTCCTTGTGCACAGACCCCCTCACCAGGGGACGTGGCTGGTGCCACTGGGCTCTGTACCAAGGTGCTGGGGGCAGGGATGTGAGTTTGTGCAGCACGGGAACGGTGGGGACATAAATAACATCCTGCACCGCCCGACACAGCCGTGTGGCAACTCCTGCAACTACTTACTTGTAAATGGCAACCTTTACATGTGCTCCACTCCTGACATCTTCACACTCTCCATCTCCGGAGAGCTCCCAATGCAGCTGCCTCCATCGCGGTGCAGTGCTCTGGCTGCTGTCCCACCACACCCATCCCAGCCAGACACAGGGCAATGGGAGATCCCCCTCCCCACTCCAGTGTGGGGCTGAAGTTCTGCGCCCACCCGCTCCAGCCAGGAGCCGGGGACCCTCTGCCCAGGGCACAATGATCTCTGCCATGATGCGTGCCCCAGCTACCACATGCTCCGGATGAGGTGCTCGAGGACTTAAACCTCCCTCCTCATCTCAAAGTACAGGCAGATCCATGGCACAAGGAGAAGTTAATGTACTCCGTGGCTGCTCCGAAACGCCCCAGCACATCCCTACGAAGAGATGGCTGTCAGAGAACCAGCCCCAGAAAGCACCGCGCTGCAGACACAGGATGCTCAAATCTAGGGCCTTTGGGGGACAGGAGAATGTGCCCAGAGACTCCAAACCACCATCACAGGGGGCTCTGCAGGCACACAGCTGATCAGAGCGGGCCTGCAGTGCTGGGGCAGCCCCCAAGACCTGATGGATTTTCAGCCGGTGAGGGGCCATGTGGTGTCCCCTGCCCCGCCAGGCTGGCTCCCTGCTGGCACACAAGGCCCGCGAGGCCAGGAGCAGCACTCCAGGCTGAGCTGTGCTGATGTGATGCTGGAACACAGCCTGCCCACCCCACGCTTCCCCATCCGGACACAGCATGGCCACTTCTCCAAGGCAATCTCTTCATCCCCAATGCGAGAAGTGCATTTTAGCATCAATTTTTTCTCCTAGACAGACTTCAATCTCATTAATTTTAAGACACTCTAAACTCTCTTTAGCAGTCTCTAACATAATTCTCCTAACTTAAGATACACTAGATAGAAGTAGCCAATCCTGTTCATAATTGTATATATGGCCAGCAATTCAAATTCACTTCCCCTGATTTAATGTCCTATTTGTATTCTATCAATAAATGAAGTTCTTGGGACCATACTTAAATGGAAGCAGCACCATGCTCTGATAGCCAGAGCCAGCAAAAAAAAATTCCATCACTAAACCAAAGCGCCTCGTAGTATATGATTCCTTGACTTATTGTTCTCTCCTCTTCACTGCACTTGAATATTAAATGTTGTATTAATAGCTCACTCTTAATTATCCATGAGTAATGTACTACAACCAGAAAATTAATGGAGGGAAGCACCACAAAAAAGGAAAATAATTCTCCCTATCCCTGATCCATTTTCAACCAGCCTGTGAGAGGAAGGGACACACACGCTGCCTCCAGCACAGCCAGACAAAGACCAGGTTTCTTCAGGGTCTGCATCCCATGGACGTGAGCCATGGACTGGATCAGTCAGGCACGTTTGACCTGGAGATGCAGCTCAGTGCTCACCCACCAAATTCCACCCTGGATGCCCGGCTGCTGCCCAGCCTCTCATCAACTCACCCATGCTTGGAAACTGAGCCCTTGAGATGTCACCACTGACACACAGACAGCACAGACTGTACACGTCACCGATCTCAGTGTATTGCCCTACTTCGAGAGTCTTTGTCTCCACAGGTCAGAACATGGCTCTCTCCAGCTGCACCCCATGCAGAAGGCAACACACCGATTCCCCTCCCAACCAACAGTACAGTCCCCGTCCACTGCAGCATCTCAGACTGTGGAAGCAGAACCGAGCTTTCTACACCACACCCTTGGCAGCTCCACTGCCAGCAATGGACACTGCAAGGACAGACAGAGCCAGCAGACGGACAGACAGAGACACAGCAGGAAGGCTGCCGCACAAGTCAACCCAACAGCCTGCTCCTGGAGCAGGACTCTCCAGCTGGGCGCCAATGCAGCCCCACAGAGCAGGTGACAATCACACTGCAGAGGAAACAGGCAGTAACATTCCTTTAACTCCATCACGACAGACATGGCCCAAGGGAGGGAAATGCTGCAGAAGTTGTCTGTACCCTAACATGGAGCTCGGGAACCAGAGCTCTGGAACCCTATCAGCTCTGAACTCCGTACAGCTAATCTATTGAACTGTTCAGCACAGGGAAGGGAATTAGCTACATTGTCTCTTACTCAATACAGGCATTAAAAAATTAACAGGCCATTACTAAGTTTTCTTTGCATTTCTGCCTATTACAGTGTTATTTAATGACTCGGGCTCTGCTTGAGCTCAGCACTGTTGGTACAAGGAACCTGTCACCCAGCCCTCGTAGGGAGGAGGCAGAGCCCCAGCCCCAGGGAAATCCCATCTGCTGCAGAGCCTTTTGCTCCAAAACCACCCGGCACAATACCCTGCTGCCAGGGCCAGGTCCCTCCCAGCTTGCTGGGCACCCCAGCACGGGCACCATGGTTCAGGAGCCCTGCTCTTCCACAGCAGCCTCCACAGAGCATCCTGAAGCTGAGGAATCCCCCATGGACAGCACAGGTGAAATGCTCTGCAGTGGCTGGTGTCCTGCAGCCTGACATGAACTGTGCCATGCAGAAGGCTATGCTGTCAGATGTCCCCAGCAAGTGCTGCACCATGAAGCCACAACACAGTGACACCAGGACAGCACCAGCATGGCTCCTGCAAGGTGGCTGCAGCAGGCAGGGCCACCGCAGCATCCACCACTATGGATGCAATGCCAGGGCTCATCCAGGAAAGTGGAATGTCGAGGTGTCCAATTAAATATGAGCCTCCCATTGCCAGAGCCCTGCAGCAGCCATGAATTATGCAGCGGCTCGCTCACATGTCAGCAGGATCACAATATTGATGAGTTATCCCATGTGTAATCTGATAAAAACCAAGATAAACTCAGCAAAAATTGAGTGTAAAATGATCCTTTCCTTTCGGTTTCCAGCCCAGCGTTGGGAGCGTCTCCACTCCCCTCTCCCGGGCTCCCTCCTCACCCAACCCAGGCACAAGGGAGCAGCCGCACTGCCCCGGTCACCTACAAGCACGTGCTGGGCGTCCAAAGCCCTACCTGGGGGATGTTCCATATGGAATCAGAGGCTGGTGCTCTCCGCAGCGCCGGCGCATTCCACAGAGTCTGCATTTTGGCATTTAGATTAATGCTGGAGACAGGGAGGAAGAAGTTGCCATGTCTCACGCTGACTCCCTCCTCTCCGTCTGAGCAAGTGACGGATGACGGAGCACAACTCCCACTCAGAAATGCTTTCCAGGGCTCGTGCAGACCCAGGTCCGGCTCTGGCTCCCATGACAAGCGACTGCTTTATAATCCCGGCCCAGATGCTTTTGGTACCCTGGGAACAGCCAACGGCGCAGGCTCCCATCCTCAGCCAACACGAAACTCCATGAGGAGAGGGGAGATACTTGGTGCTTCTGACCATGTCTGGCCACCAGGCCTGTGGTGAATGCCAAGGGCTCTGAGACAAGGATGGAGAACACTACTCCTCACCCCAGCACTTCCACAGGGCCTGGTGCTGCTCACCCCAAAGGGGGTGAGACCTTCCGAGAGCCTCTGAGCCCGGAGGGAAGGCAGTGCCCATCCACATGGCTGCTCCCTGAGGCGGGGAGTCCAGCACACCTCTCCCTGGGACAGAGCCAAAGCCAAGGAACAGCAAGTGACTGTCCTCACCGTGGGAACACGCAGCAGACTGCTCAGCACAGTCTCAGTCACGGTGCCCTCATACCGTCAGCTGCAGGAACACAACGAAGCAACCACTTCATCAACAAGGAGCCAACAACAGACACACAGGTTACACTGGCTGCCAGGCTTCCCACCTTCACAGGGTGGCATGGGAATACCACATGGCAAAGTGGGAGCCAGCAGCAAAGGGGACTCCTGAGCCTGCCAGACACTGCTGAGAGCTGGGAGCCCTGTGTCCACCCATACCCGACCCCCCAACCCCAGCACTGATGGGTACTTGCAGAAGAGGCAAGTGTAAGTGGGATTGTTTGACCTTTCCTGAGGGATGTTCACTGCAGAGCACAAGAGCAAAGCTTCAGAAGCAGAGCACTGCACTTTTCTTCTAAAGTAGTATTTCAAATCCATAACTTCATGTTAAGTAAAGAGACAGGAAAACAGAAAGACAGAAAGAATCAATGGGCGACACAAGGAAGAGAATCTTCCCAGGAGAACCAAGAAACTGAAGAAAAAGACCAGTAAACCAGCTCCCATCTCTGCCACTTCCCTCCAGACCTCGCTCCAGCATGCAGGAGGCAACAGCAGTGAGCCCTGGCTGGAATACCTCCCAACACCACAGTCACCATCACAGGCAGCCCTGGGCTCTCCACAGCCACCAGTTCCTCCAGTTCAGCCCTGGCCATTGCAGAAAGGTCCAGACCCAGCCAGGCCCCATTGTCCCAGGGGCTGCTCTCCCGTCGTGCAGGGCCGTGGAGGACAGCAGCAGGCTGAGGGTTTGTGCCCAGCACCACAGACCAGCCTGCAGGAGGGACAGGAGCGGCGCTGCCTGGAGCCGCTGCGCCTCACAGATGTGTCTGTGTGAGAAACTTTCACAGTTTTACTGCTTTTCAAACATTTTAATGCAAGCCATTTGGTGTCACATGTTTAAAAACGGGGACCAGCGTGACCTACACGCGCATTAGCAAACGTCTCTATATTAGTATAAATACAAGAAGCAGAAAAGCACAGTCTGACTCTTAATCCATATGGTTATTCCAAATAGATTGCATGGTCTTAAACTTTGGCTTATTAGCCTGGATCTTGCATATGGAAAGAATTAAAACGCTGGATTTACAGTGCAGGCTAATCAGAACATGTTTAACTTATGGTGCCCCAGAAGACCTGGGAGGTCACAGCCCCAGACACCTGGTGCAGAACCTGATCCTGCTCACACAGTGTAATGCTCACAACCCCCAGCGCCACGCAGGCTCTGCCGGCACACGGCAGGGCAGGATCTGACCTCCAGCACTCCCGTACCAGCGAGCTGCAAAGAGGAAATACCTCATTTCCCACCGACTACTCCATACACGCAGAGACAATAGGGCCAAGTGCAGGCTGCCGGCAGCGCTCCATGGGCAGCGCTCCGGTGCTGGGCCAGGACTCCTGTATCTGAAAAAGCCATCAGCCCGCTGGTGCCTGCTTAGGATAAAAGGTCACTTCAGGGCTTTAAGGTTTGGTTTGGGGTTTTTTTCCCCCAAAAGAATTGTCTTGATTTTTAAAAACTTTACCCCAAGATCACAGCAGCTGCTAGAAGCAAGGCATGATATCACACTGTTAATGAAGCCAGAACTCATGGGAAGGTGGATCCACATTATTTTCTTCTGCTAATTTATTTCTGGACAAGGCTAGACTCATCTCAGGAACTTTAATCCACCCATTTCCACCACCACAGATGGAAGCACACTGAGCTCCCCCACCAAAGAGCCTCTGTGCAGCAGCCTGAGCCTCACCCCCTTTGTTTTTGCATGGATTTATTCCACTGATGTTGTTTCCATGTGAGTCAGTTGCCTTTTTATTACTCCTCTAACTACAACTTTGGAGAAAGTTGCTGAATTTCTGGATTGGAGCAACGACAAAAGAATACACTGATTCACCCCCTTCCACAGCACTGTCTGCTCTCACTGTCTGACATCTCCCTACAGGGACCATTCATTCGTCGTCTCCAGTTTGCTTGTTTTTCCAGGGTTGTTTTCTCTATGAAAAGCTAAATTGTTAGATTATGAGCACATTTTTAAGTAAAAGGCTTCGGGAGATGAATTCCACTTCAGCTTCAAGCTGGCTCTCTTCCAAAAACTACCTTTGCTTCATCTTTTACACGTAAGGAAATTGTTTATTACCAGCGTGAAGGAACAGGCGCGCTGCTGAAGCACTTCGGCGAGGCTGTCCTGAGCCGCGCGCTCTGCACGGGGAGGCAGGAACAACTGATGGGGAGAAATCAATTTTAACAACCTGTCTGCACACACACATCACACAGGCTGGGAAAGAGCAGGCAGCTTTCTGTCCATCGGTCACCGCTTTCAGAGCCGGAACAAGAGCACAAAGCAATTGGGGTTTGGAAGAGCTGCTCTGGTCATACCGGCCGCAGCCCTACGGAGCTCTGGTTCTGAAGAGAAGAGAAATTAGATGAGATGAAGCTTCTCCCAAGCACCTCTCATCCTGGTGCTCTGGATCCACCCAAAGCTGCTGTGCCTGGGAGCACTCAGCTCTGCCACATGAGGTTATTTTCATCATCTTACTAAAAAAATGAGATGTGGTTGCAGGTCCCTGGCATTGCTTTGCCGTAGGAAAAAATACAGACTGTGTTCAGAAGCATCACTGTGGAAAGCTTCTTAAAACTGAGCTGCTTTTCCTTACTTTGACTAAACTGAGGCAAAACAAACCTGCCAGACCATCGGAAAGAACAAAAATTTGTTGAGAAACACTCTCCAGTGCTGTCACCCGAGTCCACGGTTCACCCATGTCCAGACAGCACAAGCTCCAGCCTTGCTGCTTTCACTGTCCGGTTCTACCCACCACACCTGACGGCTCCAGAACACGCTCGGAGACAGCATGGGGCAAAGGGGAGCTCTGAGGCAGAGCCAGGGTGACCATGCCCTGCCCAGGCTGCGGTCACAAACCCACACCAAAATCTGCACCAAAAGAACAGCAGAAACTCCACCCAAACAGCAGCAGAAACCACCCAGCTTCTCCCTGTAGGTCTCCAGAGAGCAAGAGCAGACCCTACCTGAAGCTGCTGGAGACACCTCACCCCATGGAGGGTATGTGGCCAGTACAAACCAGTATGAGTCCAGCGAAGGAGATGCAGACTAGGGCACTGGCACGGTCCCATGCATAAGCAGCCTCAAGGGTTCAAACCCTCCCACATCCAACCCCATCTCCAGCCTTCCTGGGTTCTCCAATCCACCTCTCTGCTGACCCAGACAATAAACCCCAGCCCCAGGGCTGGGCCCACCGTGTGCTGCACCAGCCAAGCTCAGCTCCGTGTGCCAGAGCCAAAGGCATCCAGAGGACTCCGGCTCCCTCGGCTCCATCCCGCGCTCGACACCGTTAATCAGCGACGCGGCCTCTCCCGGAGGGTCACCGGAGGCTGCGCAGAGGCAGAGGGGAGGGGGTTTAACAGAGCCCGTAACCATTACGTCAAGTGGCAAGTCATTCATTAGTCTCCTTAACTGCCAGAAAACATCAGCTCTGAGGCCCTGGTGCAGTGCTCAGCGTGGCCACATCTCCCCGTGCCAGGACGTGCACAGCATGCTGAAGGGCAGCAGATAGCCAGGGTGGCCGTGGACAGGATCACACCCCAGCCCACTGCCACCCCTTCCCTGCTCCTCAGCCCTGGCACAGGCCAGAGGCTACAACTTGGGCCTGCAGAAAGCCACGTGCTGAGCTTCCGATGAGCACTTGCAATGAGGAGCAGGAGACAGCACCTCGCTGGAGCTTCACAGGGATGGTGCACGACACTACAGCCAGCCACAGGGTCCTGGCATAGGGCATCTTCCTGGCACATCCTGAGAGCACAACTAGGGCCCAGAGGAGTTTCCCCATGTGGCTGGTACTGCCACCTACAGCAGAGCAACACCTCACCTGTGCCGAGACCATAGTCAGAATTTGCTGTCAAAGGATGCAAAGAAACCTGGAAAGGCTCAAGATGCTTGAAATACCCACTTTGGTACTGAAAGTGGTTCTGCAAAGATACACATTAGGGAACCACCCTGCACTGTGGCATTCCAGGCACTTCCTCTCTCCAGGCTTTTATTACTGAGGACCAGAAAAAGACAAGGGGCATGTTCTCCTTTTGGTTTTTACGGAAATGAGTAAACTGGGATCAACTTTTCATCTTTCCCACAAAAAAGTGCTCTGTCATCTCATGCCCATTCACCTATGCAAAGACAAGACGACATCTCTGGCTAAAGGCCGACAGTTCTGCACCTCCTTGTCACTTTTAACAAGAAAATAATCCTGCAGAAACACTTGAAAAACAAATTGGTGTTGACACTCCTCATCTGCTAGGTACGTTTTACGAAAGGAAAGAAATACTGCATTAGCATCTGACCTCCTCACCTTCCTGACACTGGAAGAAAATAAAGAGGGAGAGGCTTAGAAAAGCTGATGCTGGAGTAACAAAATAATGAGAGCAGGCAGCAGCTCACCCACCACGGGGGAGTCAGGCAGCACTGGAACCCACCCCATGGAGCAGGATCACACAGGGCAGCACCAAAAGCTGCTCAGAGCCCACGGCTGCAGTCCCTCCATGAGTGAGCCAGTGTCCCCCCGCCGTGTCTCATCCTGCCTCCACAGGGGCCCTGCTCCAGCTCCATACTCACACCTCTATGTGGCTGTGCCAGGCTGAGGGGCTCCTTGAACTCCCCAGAGATGACCGCTCTGTCCTGCTCTGAATGTTCATGAAGCACCCTGCATGCTTCCAGCTCTGATCTCCGCAGCCTGCAGGCAGCAACAAGGAGGATTCCTCTGCTCCCAGCTGCTGCCTTCACTCTGGGCATGGTGCATTTCACCAGGCGACCCCATCTCCTCTCCCCAAGCACAAGTTACCAAGAAATAAAACTGAGCTTTGTCTTCTCAACAGCCACGTCCTCGACGAGCGCGCTGCCCGCTCAGGCAGGCCTGCCTGTGGACACGACAGCGGGGACTCCCGCGTACCCAGCACCAGATGGTCTCACCACTGCCCCAGCGCTGGGTACCCTTTGCTGCTGCCCAAGAGGCACAACTGGCCTGCGGGAGGTGGGGGCAGCCGAGTAACTCGCACAAACATTTTCCCACTGGCAGCTGCGGCCTGAGCTAATGCAACGTGACACGTGTCTCGCCAGAACAATGCGCTGACATCCAGAGCCTGCTCGCCATGTTCCACGCACGGCACTGTCACCACAGTGCCATCGCGGGCAGGGGGAAGCTGCTTCCCCTCTGAGCTCATTTCAAGCACCCCTTTGAGGTGCTGGTGCCAAGGAAGACCTGGCATTCACTCTGCAAGACAGCTTTGTAACAGGTAGCATAGTGCCCGTGGTAATATCAGCTGGAAAGAGAGAGCAAGGCAAGAGCAAAGTCACTCTCATTAGTGTCCAGGCACACCAGCAGCTTCACATCCTGCAGAGACAGCCCGGGCCCCCACCACATTTACTGGAAAAGGTACTGCTAAACACAGGAGCAGAGGACAGCCACATGTGCCAACCACCCACAGCCAAGGGATGTCTTTAGACAACGCTTCCATGAACAGCGAGTTCTGAGAAACAGCTCAGGTAGCCCCTGCAACAACGCCAGGAAAGCAGATGAGAAGTTCCAGGACGGATCCCCTTCAGGCTGCAGTGGAAACATAAGGGGCACAATGGAAAGCGTGGCACAGAGCATGCCCGGGTGCCGAACCCCGACACCAGCGCGTGCCTGCTTACACAACGGCGTTACACAACACCCGCTCCAGCACGTTGCATAAGGACGGGACGGGCACACCTCGAAACCCCGCGGCCGCGGCGTGCTGGGACAGCAAACCCACCCGAGAGCACCTTCCACGCCTCCAAGGGGAGGCAGCCCGGCACGGCCCCAGGGGGCAAGAGATGCACCTCTTCCACCACGTGCTGGGAAGAGGCTGATGTGCCCCCAAATCACAAGACCAGGGGAGCTCCTCCTTGCTGGACAAAGAGTATTTTAATTTCTAGAGAATATGAACTAGTTTTCATTAGAGATCGGCTGGAGGCACAAACAGCAGTTCCACACACTCCGAGTTTCAGCTCGGTGACAAAGGCAGCATCACGGTCACTAGCAATTCAGAACTCCTGCCATACAGCAGGTGTGAAGTTCTGGTCTATGTTTCAACAAAATCCACCCAGTAATCCCAATGCCTCCAGCACACAGAATGCTGCTGGTAAGGAGGACGTTTGAGTTTCTCCCCAGCTGCTAACGTTTCTGTTTTCTGCACCTGAGCAAGGATTTATGGCAGAGCAGGCTTCAGAGTCCCTCTGCTTCTCAAGGAAGTATCAGGAAATAAAAGGGCAATTGCACTAGTCAGTCATCAGAGTTCAGAGTTTCTGCTTGGTTTCAGATGACAGCAGGTAGAACTGCTCAGCTGCCTGACTGCAGCCAGCGGTGTCCACACCGGCAGGACAGCGTCCCTATTCCCATGTGCACACTACACACTGTTTAACTACCCACTGTTTAATGACTGAGCAGCCACAGCAACACCACAGCAACGTGCCTGTTCCTGGGAACCACCAAGGCCAAGTTCAGGTAATTAGGGCAGGTCCTGGCACATGCCAGCGCCTCACCCTGGGCTCTGCTCCGCCACTTCAGTGGCTGCTGCCTGTGCAGGGGGATGCAGCGAAGGGTGAGCCTGCAGGGGAGGTTCTCCTGTCTGGTGGACTGGGTGGGCACAGCTACACCTCTGCTGAAAGCTCCCACCATGATGAGATCTGCCCTTTTCACAGCTGCATCCCACCAGCAGCTCCCAAGCCCTCACCCTGCCGTCAGTGAAACCAGCCCCTGATCCCGTGTGCTCAGCTGTAGCAGAAGCACCCACAGCAAGGCCGTGTACCGCTGTGCCCTGCAGCCTGCTCATCACCCCCCCCATCCACACATGTCGAGAACGCTTTTCAAGGTTACAGTATCACCAAATTTCATCATCCAATTCCAGTTTTTCTTGCAGCACAATTAACCCAACGCTGCCACCGAGACCCAAGACTAATCCTTGAGAACCTCACTAACATCCTCCCTTCAGCTTCCTTGTGCCACCCTCCACACAGCTCTGTTCACGTCCATGCCCCCCCCCATCCACACATGTCGAGAACGCTTTTCAAGGTTACAGTATCACCAAATTTCATCATCCAATTCCAGTTTTTCTTGCAGCACAATTAACCCAACGCTGCCACCGAGACCCAAGACTAATCCTTGAGAACCTCACTAACATCCTCCCTTCAGCTTCCTTGTGCCACCCTCCACACAGCTCTGTTCACGTCCATGCAGCCAGTTTCACCCACACTGCTGTGCCCACTAACCTGTTTCTTATCCCAAGTACCATCTCCCAAAAGGCCACTGCAAAGGCTTCCAACAAAAGCTGAGGTAGCCAAATCCAGCTCCTACTAGCCTCTTCCCCTCTCCTCCCCCCAGATATAAATTTTGTTACTGAAACTACTAAAGTTGGCTGAAAATAATGATAACTGACAGATGCTGGGTTAAATAGGCCACAGTCTTTCCCTCAGGCCTAATTTAGACCGGATATCAAAATGATATAAAATATCATTGCTTGCCTTCACTCCATCAGGACAGACTGATATTAACTCTTTCCTAGGAGGGTTTCGTTTGCACTGTCACCTTGGAAGAAGAAACGTGTTCTATCGTGCCCTAAAGCCCAAGCTCCAAGGCAGCTCCTCAAAGTCACTGAAGTTCAAGCTCACCACCAGGCGCTTGGGTAAGTCTCTCAGGCCTGAACCTCCAGAGGTGACGCTGTTGAGGAGAGACGTTCTGTGTACACAGGGCTGTGTGCCAAAGAGCCCACGGCAGGAACAACGCACCTTGAGAAGGGTTCCAAAATGCTAAAACGTGAGGAAGAGGAAAATAGGGTATTTTTACACTGTTTTCTAGACAGATGTTTTATCATTACACTTCAAAGCAAACATCTCCATCGGTGGAGTGTCACTGTACCTCAGCAGGAGTGGGCACCACTTCTGGGTACTACCACCTTGTGCTGCACTACCCAAGCATTAAAGCAATCCTGCACCACACATGGGTTCAGAGGCACGCTGGTGTAAGGTGATGCTGGACACCAATCTGGCAGCCCCAGGAGAGCCCAGAGCTGCTCTGTCCTCAGCAAGGAGCTGATGCTCACGTCTGACAGGTTTCCTCTCAACCAGACTCAGACAGCTAGCTCTGCTCAGGAATGAGTAACTCACCTCCCTCCTTGGAGCCCAGACAATTGGCATTAATTTACACCCCATGTGAAGTCAAAGAGGCCCCACCCCTAATACCAAAATGACAGCACCATTAACCCTCTTACTGCTGGTCCCAGTCAGACTGGAGAAGCAGGAGGTCCCTCACAGCAGTCTGCTCTCAGCAATGTTTCATCAGCCATTCCTTGGGCTTTAGAGCAGGAAGACCATCAGCACCATGTCACACACAACAGATGTTCCTTTGCTTATTTTCAGTGTGACTCCCCACATAGCAGGAAGAATCAACATCTAAACTTAAGGAAAAGCCTCTTCACTGCACTTGTTTCGTGTACCACTTGCATGAGATGCTGCTGGAGCTTCATCAGCCCTTTAAAGACACAGCTGAGGGAGACATCAGGATACATACCAGCCATCACTGACCAACAAAGCTTCACACTTATGGGCAACATAGTGACTGTCCACTGGGTCACTAACTATGCCTTGCCCAGATAAACACTCCACTTGTGGGCAGTGGTGAAGAGGTACAAAACATCACCAGCCTCCGGTAGCATCCAGAGGAATGCTTTCAAAACAACATATGGATTTCAACAGAATTCATCCCTGCATGGAGATACCAGGCAGGGCAAAGAGTTCAGCTGAGCTCTAAACAGAAGAGCAAAGGCACCTCTATGATACCATCCACTTCTGGCTGGCTTTAAACTGGATTAGGCAGCATGTAAGCTCAGTGCCAGCACTGTATGTGAACAGGGACCCTGTTAGTGCAAAGATGCTGCATGGAGAGCACAGGCAGGAAATCAGCAATGAAAAAGCCAATATAATTCTGATGTTTCTAAGAGATCACCAAAGCTGTTTCCTTCCATTTGTGTCTTATGTGCTATTTCTAATCAGAGGGGGATGTTTTCAACAGCAGCAGCAAAACCTTGTAAAAACCCTCTAAACCCATTCTCTGAGACCAAGGAAGTCCGGCTGAGAACACGCTGCTGCATGCTAACGGTACACACAGCAAGGGACAACAGCTCAGCTCAACACAGCCCTTTGTGCTTCATTGCTTAGGTCAGTTCTTATCCTGTGCTTGCCCACAGAAGGGCTGGAGTTCCCTCATCCCTCTGGAGCAGGGCTGAGGCACACCACAGCGTGCCTGCAGCCTGCACCTAGTCCACCCCACCGGCTCACTCTGGGTGCCCACTGCCTTCAGCCCAGTCACTCCACATTTGTAACAGCACCAGAAGTCAGAAGAGACAGATCTTAAAAGTGAATGTCTATGGGTATGGGACAGATGCAAGTGCACCTCCATCACTGTGCACCAGCACGGGGACAGGAGTCAGACCTAACCTGTGGCTGCACAGCAAGGCCGTACACATCTGACATGGCAGAGCTCACACTGCAGCAGCCGCACACCGATAACCCACCCAGCAGCACAGAATCCACGTCTGCGCTTGGACACACACAGCTCAGAGCTTCCAACATGTAATTAAAGACTGTATTTTAATGAATATGCACAAGGGGGCAGAGTCAGAGTTGTGCACCTGAGGTTAAGTTTTGCATATTTTAACTTCAACACTTAGCAGTGCAGTCTCACTTCATTAACCTGACCTTCTACATCTCAGTTCCTAGGAGGTTTGTTGGGTTTGTTTCTCTTAAAAGGAAAACACAACATTAGAGGAGAGGTTCCTCTGTTTCCACAGGGCACTCAGGATAAAAGAGCTTTAGTGTTGGATCGTTCTGAAAACAGGAGTTTGGTTTATATCACTGTTAGATAGTTACTGCACTGAACGTAGCCCAAGTCAAAGCAGCATGGTTACAGCCACCTCTGCTCCACACCCTCCTGCAGCTGCATGGCCACCATCCGCAGAGCTCCAACGACCCTGAGCTCCCAGTGTCTCCACAGAGCTGGCCAAGACTGAAGAGAACAGTCAGTGCTTTAGAGTGAAGCCGAATTCAAAGCAAATCAGTTCGTCAGTTTTAAAGCTGTAAATGTTAAACTCAGCAAGGGGACCGCTTTTGCTCCCACAGACTCGTAAAACTGTATTACACATTAAGTACTACGTTAAAAGGATATTATTTCTATGTTTCAAATCCAGCATTCAGAAGTCAGGAAAGCCTCTGCAACCTGAATTTGACCTTCTTGTTTCTCTGGATTGCAACAGACTGTTACTCTGGTTTTCCTGCAAGGAGCTGGGTGCAGCCAGTGCACTGGCTGCTGGAGCTGCTCTACAAGTCAACCAGAGATGCAGCGTGGTGGATACCGATGCTGTTAAAACACAGCTTTACTTGCTGGAGCTGGAAGGTGCATGGGTGGGAGAAAAATGTTTGGTGGGTTAAGGGAAGACCATGTGCCCTCCCAGCACTACCGGCTGCACTCACCACTGGTGCTCTGCCAGGTTTGAGAGCCCCGCGGGGCTGAGAGCCAGGGACGCCCAAAGGCAACAGCGGGGTTGCGGCAGCACCCAGGGAAGCGGCTCACTGCCCGCAGCAGCTCTGCAGACCAGCCCCACAGAGCCCTGCCCGGGGCTGGATGAGCCCTGTTGCACGTCTGACCCACTTTGCAGCGCTGCAGGGCACGGGCCCAGCCTGGCAGTGGGCAGCACAGGCGGGAGCACCAGGAGCCGCTGCGCTCATGCACTGACAAATCGCACACTTAACTGGACACGGAACAAGGCCGACCTGTCAGCGTGTCAGCATGGGGACTCCTAATCCGAGCCCGTGTCGGGGACAGCCAACAGCCTAAATATAATTGCAGGGAGGCACATGCTCGTGATCTGGCAGCAGAGATGCTGCTACTGATCTGACATGACGGAGCAGGAGAAGGCGGCAGCAGCCACTAGATCACCCAACATGACCTGCAGAGGAGCCACCAGCCCATGGAGCTGCCCCATCTGCCCGCCAGCCCCCCACGGGCAGGGACAGTCGTGCCCCACCAGAGCCCAGGCCCTCACTGTAATTAAGCTCATTCTCTTCCAGAGGGCAGTGAAAGCAGGAACGCCACAGGAAAGGGATTGCCTCGGCCTGTGGGCTGCCAAGTAGTGTCTTACCTGTTGGAGCAGCAGCGGGTGCGCAGTACCCACCGCTCTGCCAGACGGAGCTCCAGGCTGCCCACGTGGAGATGTCATGTTAAAGAGCCAAAGTGTGTCAGAGCCCTCAGCAGCCCTATGGTGGGTTTACTCATGTTATTAATTACACTTTGAGATTTGGAGAAGGAAATGGCATAGCTGCTCACCAGCACTGCCAAGTGATAGCCCCTTGCCCGATGACAGTGTGAAGTGTACAACAGCAGGATCACCTCCACTCATAGCAAAGTGCAGCCTCCCTAAGACACGGCATGGGAAACACCAGTGGGGGCCAGCTGCAAGGGCAGGGAATGCCCAGAGAGCAGAGATCAGTGCCCCAGGGACCCCAGAATGGTTGCTGGGATTCCCAGCATCCACAGGCAGGAAGTTTGCCATCTTATCCTCCACACAAGAAGCCCAGTCTTCTGGAAGTGGCATTAACTGCAGACAATTACTCAGATGGGAAGTGCAGGGAACAGGGAGCTCACCCTGCTCCTGGGTTCTAGACAGGGCATGCTGAAGGGTGAACACAAAGCTGATGAGGCAGCCCATGGCCCTGACAGGCACTGCTGCCTTCCCAGCAGGAGAACCTGGGCCTGGACTTGTGCTTCCTACCTGGCGAGGCAGAGGCTCAGGTTGTACTAAAGCACAGGAATAAATCTCTCCTGCAAAATGAAGCCCTGTGCATTGCACAGCGGGATGTGCTCTGAGCTGACATCACCACCAGCTCTCAGACAGCACATCCATATGGAGGGCCAGCAGCACGCATGTTCTTCCACTTACATTTCCCTGAAGTTTTGCTATTACACCAGGAGCTGCAGCAAAGCACTTTAATGCATAGGCTGATCACAGAGTAGCGTTGTGGTGAGGGGGTTTTCCCCAGCAGCAGAACAAGCAGTGATGAGAGGCCACATCACCCACCAACCAGGCTCTGCCAGGCTCAGTGCAGAGACGTGTGAGCAAAACCTCTCCCCTTGCTCCAGCCCCAGCACTGAGAGGGCTGCACACACACACCCTGCACACTCCCAGCTAAAGCAGGCACAAGCCCACCAGAAAGCCACCAGCAAGGTGCCTGTCCATGTGAGTGGCTGCTCCTCCCTGTGCACCACCACAGCCTGGGGTGCGGGCAGCCAGAGCGGGCACAGCCCAGGGGTGCTCCCAAGGCACCGGGGAGCAGATCCCACAGTATCTGGAGGGACAGACAGAGTGTGGGGCGCTGGAGCAGGTTGGGGGCAGCCAAACCCCGGGCAGGCACCCCCCAGCAGCCGGGTGGGTCTCACCTCCACGCCCAGCTCCTTCCCACCCAGCAGAAGCCAGGCAGCCCCATCCCCACCTCCAGCTATGTGCCAGTGGGACTGAGGAGCCATCTCCTCTCCCGGGCTGAGTGGCCTCTCCTCGGTGAGTAGACAGAAGGAGGCAACAAACTATTTCATTTTTACTATTTGTATTTGACCTTTTTATATTGTTTGCTTTTTCCAGCATAATCTCTTAAGAACATGACTCCAATGATTTATAACAAAAGAATATCTCTATAGTGGGTGCCTTGCAAGACCTCTCTCCTGCTGCTTTAGAGTGATTTACTTTTGGATTAGCCTCCGATAGAGAAGGGCTCGGCTGACGATTTGCCCTCGTATATCAAAAGGGAAATCCTTAAGACATCACTATAAAACAGCAGGAAAGAGCACCTGCCTGACTCATAAACTTACATGATGTGGTTTATTCAGATAGGCCATCTGCTTCCCTTACATACCCATATGTCCTTCGCTGTTCCCTGCTACCTCACTGTTAACTTCAGTGATTTTCCTCTTCAATTCTGCAAAGCTAAAGAGAAATGAATCGAATGATAAACTTTCATGCAGTTGGGAACAAGTGAAGTGGCCAGTGTCTCTGCCTTCCAGTTAATGCAATAAATAACAACAGTGAAGTTGAGGAAACACACGTCTTCTTTTAATTAGATTCATATTATAAACTTAATGTGCCAAACCCTGCCCTAGCTTACACCCCACAGCTCAGCCGGCTCAGGTGGAGAGGGAAGAAAGCCACTGGAAGCGAGTCCCTGCCAGCCCTGGGTGCTATAGCAGGAGCAGGGCCCGTGCCCTGGCCTGGCCGTGCTCCTGCGCCAGAGCCTCTGCCCCACAGCTGATGGAGTTTGGGAGCCAGGGTCTGCCCCACCACAGCCCAGCCCCATCACTAGGGAAAAAAAAAAAAAAAAAAAAAAACAAAACAACAAAACAAGAAACTACACCCGGAGACTGCTCCTTTCCCCGGGATGGGATAACACCCTCCTGCCTCATGATTACCCACTGAGGGATTGACTCAGCCAAACCGTGTGTCAGACCATCATCACCAGTAACAACAAATAGACTTGGCCCGTGAACTCACCCGTTTCCCTTCTGAATCCATTTCTGCTTTGGCTTCTACAACAATCCATAACCATTAACTTCAGTAACATAGTTAGCACCATGATAAAAAGGTACTTCAGTTTCAGAACTGCTGGTTAACTTCGTTACATGCCCCTAGCTCTTCCACTGTAACAAAGCAATTAATGAACCTTTACTTCTAACGAACCTTTGCCTTCCATACACAACTATCCATGGCTGTCTAGCACCCCAGGAACAAAGCACTATCACTTTCCCAGCTGGACAGACCTGCTCTTCTAGCCTTCCTCACACAGAAGCCCCTTCTCCTCCTATCCGATAGATCCTGACCCCAGCCACTCTCCCAAGGAAGATGCCAGCATTGTCTCCCAGTCCTGGCTGGTCACTCACCAGCTAGACCAGCCTGGAGCTGAGAAAGGCACTGGTGGAGCAGGACAGGACCCCCATGTCTCCCCCATGATCAGCACTGGGATCAAGAGGCTGCGCTCCCCAGGCAGGGTGCCTGCTCCCCTTGCCGTGAGCTTCTCAGGCTGTGGCTCTGCAGGGGCTGCTAGTGAAGCATCTGCAAACAGCTCTGGAAGCTGAAAGTGCCTCCAGTGGAGGTGGCAGGAGCGTTGGCAAGGCTGGGGCAGGGCACTCATCCTGCAGGGACAGCACATTTGCATCCAGCCAGCCCCAGTGGGCTGCTGCAGCCGGGGAGAAGGGGGCTCAGACAGACCAGCTCTGGGGGCACAGAAGAATCAACCCCTCCATGGCTCAGCGGGGATGAAAAGCTCCTGTTATTTACATTCCTTTTTCATTCCATCTTGGTTTTAAATTTCCCAAAACCAAGTCTCTGGGAGTTCATTTTCCCCCTCTGCAATAGGGTAAAGCAAGCAGAGATTTTCCTGGCTCTCTGGAGAGCTGCCTATAGCCTACCACAGAGTGGATAAAAACCTGCATAAAAAGACCACCCAAGGGACTGGGAAAAGTGGTCCCCACAGGAAAGAAAGAAGCATTTTGTTTAGAAAGGCTGAAGTGCAGACAATTACCCGAAGCAGAAGAACAATGGCTTGAAGCCTCCTGCTCGGCTGTCCGCGGCAGGAGCCCTGACCAGAAGCAGCACCTGCACAGCACCAGGCCACAGCACAGGAGCTGTCTGCACCCAAGCAGGTACCAGAGAGTGCACATGTGTGTGTGAGCACACGTGTGTGCACCAGCATGTGTCCTTATGGAAAACCAGAGAGGGTGTCAGCGTGGGAAACACCTCCCTACCCAAGCACTCGCACTGCTTCCCCCTCAGACCCTCAGCTATTGCTCATGAACACTGTTGAGCAATGACCCCGGCCAAGCAGCTGACCTCCAAAGACACTCAGCTCTTGCAACAGCCAGAGCCAGCTCACCCAAAACGTGTCCTTCTCCTGTCTGCTCCCACACACCCCACAGTGCTGGGCTTGCACAACCATGAGGGCAGCCGCCTCCCGGGGCGCCCCGCTGCGGGGACACGGCGGGCAGTGGGAGCAGGCAGGGCTCAGGCATGGAGCAGTGGAGCTCTCCCACCCCGCTCCCACCAGCCTCCAAGGACACCCTGGAATTCAAAGAAATTAAAAGTGGAAGAAGCACCACATTAACCTCCTTAATTTTTCATTTCTGACACAGATTGTTTTCTCCTCATTTCAAAGAATTTCAAGTTAATGTCTGGAGGGCAGAAAATCCATTTCCCAATCCGCTGCTGCAGCTCTTTCACCAATCGACTGCCCTTCCTGCTACAATCACTGAGACATTGATTTTTTTTTTTTTTTTTTTTTCATCCAAAAATCTATCAATGCAAACAGCATCTTTGAAAAAATACCAGCAATCCACGAGGAGCTGCCTCCTCCACCCTTAACCCCAGCACTGCAGGAAAACCTCCACCCCGGACCTGCTCTAGCAGCATCTGGGCATCAAGGCAGAGACCACAGGCAGACCCATGAAGCACAAGTCAGCAGCAGCCTGTGGCCTGGGTCTCCTGCTTGGTGGGGACGGTGCCTGGGGACAGTGTCCTACCGAGGAGCAGGGGGCAAGGGAGTCATGCCAGAGCCTGGCTAAGAGGACTCAGCCAAGGCCACCTTCCCCAGGGAGGGAAAGCTTCATCCCCCTCCTCACTTCAGGGAAGCAGCAGCACTGCAGACTGGCAGCAAACAGGCAGGAGGCTCTTCTGCCCCTGCATTGCCTTCAAAGGGGCAGATCCTGCAGCACAGTTCCATATCTGGTGAGCCCAGCAATAGCTGCCTCCTATTACTATGCTAAATAAACACTTCACTCAACAGCCTTGGCACTTATTAAGCACCTGGGAGAGAGACTGCCTCGTGTTGTCCAAAACACTCTTAATTACTGTTTAATCAAGATCTCTTCCCCTCTAGAAAGAAAAAAAAAAAAAAAAAAAAAGAAAGGAAAAAAAAAAGCAGCTAAACATTTGCATGTATTTTCCACTGCAATCACATCACACATCTCTGTGACAGCAAATTCTTGGCAGTGCTTAGGAGGAACGCATTGTCTGTGCAGGAGCATCGCAGCACAGCACACTAATCCAAATAGCCTTAGGTCTCCCCTTCTTTAGGTAAGAAAAGGAACCAGGAGGATTTCCTGGCACATGGACTAATGCTATCAAATGCTTCTTTTATTTGTTGTTGACATATGTATAACAGTTGAAGAATCACTAAATAACCTTGTAATATCTTGATTTATGGATTATTCTTCCATACAAATAGCACATGGTAAGGACAACATGCATGCAGTTCTGCCTTGTATCTCTTCTGCTACAGAAGCATTTGCTTCCTGCTATTAAGCACCTGCAAATCCCAGGCAGCATGGGGCCAATCCCCCGCTACCGAGTGGGTGAATGCACAAACCGTGTGGGCATTCCAGCACAAATCTTTCCTTTGTGTAAACCAGCTCCTGGAGCTGGATTTTCTGCGTGACTCCTGCACACAGCTTTAGGAGTGTTCCCAGCATTCCAGAGGCCAAAGACCTGAGGAGAACTCTGCGCTGCAGAGCGGGCACAGCACCTCCGTCCTGAGCTCCCCACGGGTGCACAGCAGAGCCTCGGGGTCAAAAGCCTGCACAGCAGAGTCTCTCCTTTCCTCTGCTTCACATCATCTCAGCTCTTCCTGGAGATAACAGGGATTTTTCCCACCTGATTTAACGGGCACTCAGTACTGAGACAGCTCCAGCAAAAATGAACTTACACCCCAGTAGTGCAAGGAAGAGAAGGGCCTTTGACAGCATCACCACACTGCTCTGCACCAAGGGCCAGTCCCAAATGGGCCAGGCAGGGCTCAGCCTGGGCTGCACCTCCACCACAGCGAGAAACACATCGAGCAGCACTAGTGGGAAGGCCTGGAAGAGCAGCAGGAGCAAGTAAGGTAAAGCAGAGTTGTGTGTTGATGGTGATTTACACAGTTGCTGGTAAAATCACCTCAAGAAGCCGAGCTGCAATATTCCAGTGCAGACCTCCATGCTTTGTGCAGAGGGAACTCCACTGGAGAGTGGACAGACTGGCTCCCTGGCACCTCTTACACTGCGACTTCATTCAGAACTTCCAAAGCTCTTCATAAGGACAGAGAAAACAAAAAAGCAAGAGTTTTCAGAGGAGCTGGGCATGGAGGTCTGTTCCTCTAGGGCACATAAGCAAGATGTAGGTATAAGGGTCTCCGGGTACACATTAAACAGATTCATTTACCCATTTCTATAAATGTCTGAATTTCTTCCATTTCTCTTTCCCATACACAGTACAAGGGTCATCCTCACACAGACAACAGACAGTTGGGTACATTCACACCCGTTAATGCGACAGCTACCTGACCAGGAGCTGCATGACCAAACCGAACAGCAGACTTCAGCTCCAGAGCAGTATTCCAATAGGAACTGAGCCTGTCAGCCCTCTTGTGCAAACCAAACTAGTCTAAGATTATCTCTGTTCTCAACTCGTTTACCAAATAGGTCTCATGGTGAGCATGTGCTGACTCTTGATCTAGGGAACGCATCCAAGGAAAACAGCTGCCAGAGGCTTCACTGCAAATGAACGCTGTGTGCTAAAGGAGCCCCTCGCCTGACACGGAGCTGGAAAGCTGGCTAGAAGGTTGACATGGGGACAGAAGAGCCAGAGCTTGCTCCCTCCTGTGCCACCTCTAAGGAAGCCACACATGGACACGAAGGACAGGGGCAGCAGTTCGCAGCAAACCCCAACCTAGTCCAGTCCTCTACCATGTGCACAAACCGCTTCTGCTGTCCCTGGAGCAGCCCCCTCAGCACGGCCATACAGGTCCGTGGTGCAGCAATGCCTGCTGCATGCCCTGCACCAGTCGGGGAGCTGCCCTGCCCTACAGCAGGAGGATGGAGCACCCAAAACCCCTCCAGCCCCAGCAGCAGAGCTGGGACCACCCCCAGCACCCTCCAACCCTGGCCAGCACCACCACAGCCAGCACTGTTCCCTCTGCAGCCTGAACCAGCACTGAGAAACCTACCAATTAAGAACCTTGGAAGGGCTTAGAATTAACTTTGCTGGGCAACAATCTGAAAAACAAAACAAACTTAAATCTTTCTTTCATAAACAGGGAGCGGAGCCAGGATATCAGTGTGCTGCAGCCAGGAAAACCAGCCCAGGGACGGGGCTGGTGCTCTGCCCTCCTCAGGCCTTGCCTGAAGCTCCATTGCTGTGCTGCAAAGCTTTATCACCACGGGCAGAAACACACCAGGAGAAACAAGCCGGCTGCTGCTCTGCCATTTAAATGAGACATTTCACATGTTTCCAGTTGTGAAATTAGCAGCTGACTCCATTGATTTCTCCCTCCTTCACCCTCCAAAAATCCATTTCCTCCAAGATTTTGAGAACCTACAGCAAGGAAGGCGGAAACCAGTTCAGGGTATGCAAAAGAAAGGCCAGCAAGTACATCTGGATAACTTTTAAAGATTATTACTCATTTTCACATCCTCCTTCCATTCCTCTGGCGGGGAGCACCAGACACCATGCAAACAGCCTCTCTTGGACTATTTTCTTGGCGCACCAGGGTACCAAGGGTCTTCAGAGGAAGCTCTGAAAGCATTCAGACCTGTGCTGCGATACCCTTGCATCTCATCAACATGCACGTCCCAGTCAAAAGCCAAAGTCTGGTGCAGACATACGTGCATTTCCCGCTGAACCCACAAGAGGATTACTCCAGGCCAGTTTAGCAAAGCCCCAGCACAATAGTGTTGTAAGGCCCTCAATCACGCTGTGCTTTAGCAGCATTCCTTGGCCCAGAAGAGCACACCAGCAGTATGAGACATGAACACTGGCCAAGCTTTGTTTCCATGTTCCTGTCTCCTGAGCCCATGAGGAACATCTGGTTGCCTTCCTTCCATTGCAGAGGGTGGGCATGGGTGGGCCTGCACTGACAGCAGCAAGGCTACAGCAGCACACCCCAAGCAGCCTATTGATCAACACAAGATGAGGCAAGACGAAGGGCGTGCTTGGAGAGGTGCCTGCAAGACTTTTGCCATGCTGGCAGCAGAAGCAAGGGACACAAATTAGGATCTGCATGAATGTCAGTGCTGCAAAGAAAACCAGGATAATGTGAGATAAAAGACATCTGACCATGGCCATAGCCACTGGGTTCATCGTCTCCGCAAACTAAAGGGAACCACAGCACTTCACTGCAAGACGCTTCCTGGTCCCTGCCAGGGCATGAGCATCTGTTCAGAGGGGTTCAGAGCAGGAGGGCACTTGGGCTCACCACTGATCTGAGGGAAGAGGCAGGACCATAAACTAGGAGTCAGCACCCCCCAACCTGCGCTTGGTCTTAGAAGGGTTCAGGTGGTCTCTTCCACAGAGGTTTCCCAGAAAACTGTCTGTGCAAACCAGAGCCATGGTCCTGTCTGAGTGACATTCACCACATGGGATTCATCACCTAACGCAGGTGAGGACACCCCTCTTCCACCCAAGAACACAGCAGCAGACAAGGCACTCCTTGCTACCAGTGGGTTTAAGCTCCAGGTTTATTCCTCCTCTCTGGGTAAGGTAAGTGGTCCCTGGCATAGACAAAGCAAGAGTGCACACACTTGTGTCTCTGGGGAAAGAGAGAGACTTCTAGAAAATAAAAGATCTTGATTCTAGGTTGCTCTACAGATACTTCATATAAAGTAACTCTAGAGTCAACTTGTCTGATTGGAAAGCCACAGCACAGCTGAGAGAGGTTTGGGGGCCACGAGATCTGGGTAGGAGTCACCAAGCCCCAAGGATTTCAGGCACATCCCTGCCCCACGGTTTTCTGCTGAGGAACTCGGGTGGTTCCGCTACCACGCTGGCTTTGGCATGCCACATCTGCAGGGACTGAGAGCCGCTGGGACTGCACACACAAAGGCCTCTCCATGCAGTGTGCCAGGCTCAGGGCAGAGATCTGCTGGTGCAGGACGGTGATGGAAAGGGGCCGCCTTGGTGAGCTGCTCCACCAGCCTGACCCTGTCTGTCCCAGTTCCTCGGGGCAAGGGCCCTGCCAGCAAGTGACACGCTGGCTGCAGGCTCAGCAGCTCCCTGCAGCTGGGAGTCCAGCACAGAGGGAAGCCTGGATTAGCTGCTGGCACTGTGGGAAGTGCGATAATAGCAGAAGCAGAGCAGCAGGCAGCAATTGTGGAGCCTGAGCAAAATCCCTTGTTTTCACTGGCTAGTTCTGGTTTCATGTTTCTGATCTTTTAAACATCAGGCACTCCTCGAGCCCAGCCAAGAGCTCCCTAACGCAGCGCTCTGCTCCCTGCCAGCAGCCTGGCCCGTGCCAATGGGTTCCTGCAAACTGCCAGCTCCAGTGGAGACGGAGCTCCAGCCCCACCGCGTATGAGCCTGAGCAAAATCCCTTGTTTTCACTGGCTAGTTCTGGTTTCATGTTTCTGATCTTTTAAACATCAGGCACTCCTCGAGCCCAGCCAAGAGCTCCCTAACGCAGCGCTCTGCTCCCTGCCAGCAGCCTGGCCCGTGCCAATGGGTTCCTGCAAACTGCCAGCTCCAGTGGAGACGGAGCTCCAGCCCCACCGCGTATGGACTGGCAGCATCCCCACGGCAGGAGCAGCC
>NW_009931629.1:0-228 GCF_000696875.1 Nestor notabilis | reverse complement strand
CTCTCTACAGCCTGGAAAAAGCTGGGCGTTAGGAGACCACAGAGAAGATGGGAGGTCACACAGGCAGGTGAAGGGTTAACAGGTGGAAGTCAATGCCCCTCTACTGGGCAGCCAATATTTCTATCAATAAATTATGCATCAGCATCTAGTAATAATGACCCAGCAGCCAGGGCTATTTAAAACAAACCAATCAATGGTATTAACATAATCCCCAGGAGAAAACAAGAC
>NW_009931628.1:0-16742 GCF_000696875.1 Nestor notabilis | reverse complement strand
CCCGCCTGTCCTTGGGAAGTGGTGAATTAATTCCTCGCTTTGCTTTGCTGGTGTGTGCAGCTTTTGCTTTACCTGTTAAACTGCCTTGACCTCAACCCATGTGGCCATCTGTAATCAGATATAGCCTCTACACTAGATATTAGGACATACCAGATACATGTAAGCAATTAGAGCTGAATATGTATTTCTTTGTATTGACTTTTGTCTCATGCTCTGAGTGTAAGATTTATGTGCTTTGGGTGTTTTGGTTTGATTTTGTTTTCCTGGCAACTTGAGTCAAATAGCTCTTGGCCAGAAACAATAATACAATTAAACATGCAAAGAAACCTAGTTCAATGAAACAATATTAAGTGTTTGATACATAAGCAAAACCCAGGCTTATCAGACCATGTCTTACACCCAGTGCTGGTTTATCAAGTAAAGGAAATGTTACCTGAAGCCAGCAAAATGAACTGTTTTATGGTCTTCATGTTCTTCTGATTTTATAACTAGCAGCTCTCTCATTTTATTTACTGGAAATAAGTGCCCTGTTTTTCCATCTCCAGGTTCACTTGTTCGTTCAAAGCTCATTAAAGTAAGAAGATGCTGTGTCTGCTGCAAGCTCCTTGTACTTCAGCAAGCTCTGGTGCTAGAGGCTTATCAGATACCCCTTTATGTTTTCCTCCTTGAGGCAGGATTCTTAAAGGCTGGCTTTATAAAGGCAGAAATCAGATCTATGCAGTAAAGGTTAACCATTCGCTGTATCTATCTAGCCTTGGAGTGGGGACCGAGGAGATTCATGTTGGCTTTCTGTGGTGCTTTAAGTGTTCTTGAAAACTTTCTCCTTGGTCTTCCCAAAAGCTTCCCCTCTTGCTCACAGCATCTTAATGACCTTTCAAAGGGTGAACAACAATTCTTTAGGAAAGTAAATCTGAGAAGCTGCATGGAAAAAGAACTGGTCTAAACCAGAACTGTTCACCTGGGAAACAGAACCCCCCCCCTTGTATTTAGCATGCAGTACATACCTCACTGGATTCCACTGAATTAGCACTGAATCATGGGAGAAACACACCATTTCCCAAAGCAGGTAAAACCAGGAAGACTTTAAGTGATTTCTGGGATATTAAATTCATAGAGACTAAGCCATGTAGCACCAGCCTGATTATTTTGCAATCCTGTGAGTAAATCAATGGGCATGTGCTTATTTTTTACTTGTAGGGACCCTCTATTACTTCTACTATGTGGGGCTCTTGTTTGCAGTTACTGAGCTCTTACTACAGGCAGTAACTGTGTGAAATGGGCAGCCCTTTAGCACTTGTTTGATGATACATGTTGTGATAGAAAACAAGCCAAGAGCAGTGTATGTGGTTCTTCCTTT
The DNA here is from genome assembly GCF_000696875.1 of Nestor notabilis. Classification (NCBI taxonomy): domain Eukaryota; kingdom Metazoa; phylum Chordata; class Aves; order Psittaciformes; family Psittacidae; genus Nestor; species Nestor notabilis. The sequence continues at coordinate 15,385 of NW_009931628.1, read as the reverse complement.
CCCAGTGTTGGCATAGAAGTGGCATTGCAAGGATCTCCACAATGAAGACACAGCAGCCTGCCCACTTAAGACGAGAACATGTTTATCTTGAGTGGTTTTCCAAAAGAAAAGGATTTTTGGGGTCTATTTTTGGGGCAGGGGAGCTATTGCAATCCAAAATCAATGCAGCACCTATGGCAAATGATGGCTTTTCTCTAATTCATTCAGAATTTGTCACCTTGGCTTTTACCTGCTGACTGCTGGGTTTGGGCAGGGCTGGGAATGGGGAATCCTGCTACAGCGGGAAAAATTGACTATCATTGTCAAGAAAACTGAATTGGGAAGTAGATGCCTCTTCCTTTATGTTCTTCAGGGGGCTTATTTGGAGCTGGCCGTAGTAGACTTTAAATTGTGACTGATTCCATTTAATGTTTGGTATTGCCAGGGGTATTTGTGTTTTCATATATTAATAGTGTTTTCCAGGCAGAACATTGCTGTAGCATTTGCTCCCAGTTTGCTTCTGGTTCTTCCTTATGAAAATGACCCAAATCCTGAGCTGGAAGCTCCCAAGAGCAAGGATTTCTGTCTGTGCTTTCTGTGTACGATCACTTTCCTCTGCATGAGCTCCTCAAGGACTCCTACAGGCCACTGTAAATCAGCAGAACTGCACTCCTGTCACCCTGTGCTTTGAAGAGACAAGTCCTCCAAGTACTGAAGCACTAATATGCAATTCCACCAGCATCCTTAAGAGATGCACTTCAAGGTTCTCTTGAGCATTGCCTGGGGACAGCTGGTGACTCAAACTCCTCTGTAAAGCTTTTCACACTCCCATCTCATGACTATCAAGGTCCAGGTTTCTCTGATGAATGCCTCGGCATGCACGTGGCAGAGTGGAGAAGCACTTGCTGGAGAAGGCGATAATCGTGTTTGCTTGCTTATTGTCATCACAGCAGGCAAAAAAATGTCCTAGCAAATGCATCTTGGTCTTAATGGTCAAAAACGTTTGAGCTTTTCAGAATTTCACCTTTGTAAAATTGTGTCTTTGCAGCCTGCAAACCCCTACAGAGACTTTCTGTGCAAGGTAACGAACCAAGGCACTGGAATAGGCTGCCTAAGGAAGCTGTGGCTGCCCCATCCCTGGCAGGGTTCAAGGCCAGGTTGGACGGAGCTTGGAGCACCCTGCTCTACTGTGAGGTGTCTCTGTCCGTGGCAGGGGGTTGGAACTGGATGACCTTAAGGTCCTTTCCGACCCAAACCATTCTGTGATTGTGTAAATCAGCCCTGCCTTGGTTCTCCACTGTTGACTGAAGAGAAAATGTGTCAGTTTTCTGGCACTGCTGATACATCCTAGCACAGGGTTTACAACTGAAGCAGCATCACTGTGCTTGGGCAGCGGGGGCTAGACAAAAATGTAATTCAGAGATAAATATTATCATTCCAAGTATCTCTTTAAAGGCAGCAAGTATTACCTGGGATTATCCAAAGCTGTAACTGCCATCATCCCCCCTTTGCTAGCTACTGATGTCAGAGCTAGCAAAGCTTCAGCCATTCCCATCTCTTTGGGTCTGGGGTACGCTGGAGACATCCTGCCCTAGAGATGCTCCTTGGGGAACATGCCTGTCCTGTTACTCCCATCTGCCTGGCACCACAGGCTGCCGCATACCTCCCCTCAGCGGGGCTGAATCCCTCGGGATAAGCCACGTCGCGCATCGCCTCTCCAGCAGTGGTACCCTTATAAGAAGGGGATCACTCGTTGCCATGACAATGAGCCTGTTGGGATGAACATTTCCTTTTGTGAACAGCAATCGAAAGCTTAAAGCAATGCTGCTGCCTCCCAATGCTTATTAATGCCACGTGCAAACAGAGCTGGGCAAAGCCTCTGGAAAATAAAGGGGAAAAGGGGGGGAAAAGTCAGCTGGAGCTGTGGTCCCTTCCCCACTTGGGCTTTGGGCAGTGGGGAAGAGCGATTGCTTTCTGCCTCTTTGTTCCTGGCTCCAGCACAAACCAAATCAAAGCTCCCTTCCCCCAGCAAAGCTCGTGCTAAGCTGGAGCACACCAGGGTGAAAATGGATTAGAAAGTAAAACCATCCTTTTGGCAGCAGATGAAGAGGGTGTAAATCAGAGAGATGGAGGTGCTCTGCCCCGGGGCTGTGCTCACACTGCTAACCAGGGGCTTAACTCACCATGAGTAGGGGGACCCGGGGTATCCTCCAAGCCCTCCTCTGCCTTCGGCACCCGGAACACCATCGGGTTGTGAAGGGCAGTGGCTAAATCTGCTGTGGGTGTGAGTCCAGGAGAGCCGGACGAGCCCGAGCTGCCTCTCGCCACGCTGGAGGGAGCTCCTGAGGCAGCAAAAGTGCAATGTCGTGTCCAGCCCGCACGAGTCAGACCCCAAAATGATGAACTCGGGTTATATTTCGGGATGCTTTTAAAGCTGACGTCGGAAGACAGGTTGTTTCTCGTGAGGTTTTAGATCTGTGAAGTGTTAGGGGTTTTCCCCTGTCTCAAGAAGTCTCTGTTAGGTTGTAAACAGTCTTATATAGGTCTTAGACTTCTTAACTTTTTACTTGCAGGATCTGATTTTCTTGGAGCCAAATGCCCCTGGGAGCTGGGGGAGTGAATTCCCAGTTTGAGAGTGATGAAGTATTGATTATCCTTTCCCCCATCAGCTGTCCCACAAACCAGGGCTAGCACAGGGCTGTCAACCCAAAAATGGAGTGGAAAGTTGGGATGAATGAGCAAGGGCCTGTGGATGAGCCAAGGTGGGGACTGGGGACCATGGTGTGCTCCTTGCTGTGGGTGGTGCTCGGAGTGTGGCTGGTCAGAGCACGCAGGTCACCCACAAAAACATCCACAGTAAAAAGAGGGTTCTTGCAAGCAGGCAGGGATGGAAAAGCAGTGGGACACGGATGACTGGGAGAGAAGATTACAAATTACAGAAACAAACATCCTTGCTTTGGGCAGGGTTTGGCAGCCATTGGGATGTGGGTTAAAATGGTGAAAATCTCCGAGGGGTGGATGCAGAATAAGGACAAGTAAGGCCATGTCTTTGATGTGCTGGTTACCGATTAGCTGTGTTTTGGCACTTCTCTTCAGGTCTTGTTTCTATTTGCTTGACCGTTGCATGCTGAGTGGTGATGATAAACCAAAAAGGCTCCTGCCTTTGTGAAGGGGATGGCCCCAGAGCATCAGGGCAGTGTGGCTGAGAAGGGCTTATATATGCTTGTACCGGGGGCAGAGACCCACAATGACTCTGTGAAAGCACTGAATGAAGGATAAAAGAGGTTTTGGCTGTAACCAAAGGCTGATGTGATGCTGAAGGGCTCTCGAGCCACAGACAGTTGGATGTGGTGTTCCTAAAGGCCTTGAAACACAAAGAGCCAGAAAACACTGGGTTTTCCTTGGTGATGATGTGCCAGCAGGAGTGGATTAAGGAAGGATTCCCTCATTTGGGAAGGGGGACTCCTTAATCCCCAAAGCCTGGATTTAAAGATCCTGGAGAGAGTAATCACAGCCAAATGGATTAGCATCAGCTGGGGAGCCCAGAGCTTGGTCCTCACCCTTGTTTGCAGCTCCTTTTCCCTTGTGGGCCTGTGTCTTAGGTGTACTCAGGCACTTGAAAACACAAAATCCACAGAAAGGACAATGTTAAAAAGAGCATTTCCATTCTGGAGTCATGAGTGGTTCCAGTGAGAAACGTGTCAAACACGGCTGGGGCAGGTGAAGGATCATGGGGAGAGGATTGTTTGGTTTTTTACAAGTGCTTTTAATATTGCTCCTGCCATAACAAACTGAGCCATCCTTTAGCTTGAAGAAGAAAAGTAGGAGATGCTCGTCAGTCCACAGAAACCAGCTGGTGTAGCACCTTCCCCATGCTGCCCAAAAGGCACCACCTTCAGCGTGCTAGGAAACCCATGGATACTGCCTTGGTTGAGTGGGAAGCCTTGTGTCCTGGTTTGGGCTGGGGGGACAGCTGATTTTCTCCCTAGTGGCTGTGTTTTGGATTTAGTATGAGGATAATGCTGATAACCACTGATGGGTTTAGTTGCTGCTCAGTAGTGTTTATATTAAAGTCAAGGACTTTTCAGCTCCTTACTCCCCATCATGAGTAGTTTGGGGGAGCACAAGTTGTTGGGAGGGGACACAGTTGGGACAGCTGACCCCAACTGACCCAAGGGATATTCCAGACCATACAATCTCATACGCAGTATATAAACTGGGGGAAAAGCTGGCCAGGGGCTGCTGCTTGGGAACTGGCTGGGTATCGGTTGGTGGGTAGTGAGCAATTGCGTTGTGCACCACTTGTTTTGTATATTCCAATTCTACTATAATTTATTTATTGTTATTATCATCATTATTATTGTTTTCTGTCCCATTAAGCTGTCTTTATCTCAACCCACAATTTTCTCACTTTTCTGATTCTCCTCCCCCATCCCTCAGCATGAGTGGCTGGGTGGTGCTTAGTTGCCAGATGGGAAGGTGGCCCCAGTAACAAGTGACAGGACAAGAGGAAATGGCCTCAAGCTGCACCAGGGCAGGTTTAGATGGAGATTAGGAACAATTCCTTCCCCAGAGGGTGTTCAGGCATTGGAACAGGCTGCCCAGGGCAGTGCTGGAGTCACCGTCCCTGCAAGTGTTCACAGACTGTGTAGACGAGGCCCCTAGTGCCAGGGTTAGTGGTGGCCTTGGCAGTGCTGGGGAACGGTTGGACTTGATGGTCTTAAAGGTCTTTTCCAGTATAGCTGTCTCTATGATTCTATAACACCTCGACGCCAGAGATTTTGGCAGTGTTACCCTCACTTTTACTTACTGTGACTCGTGCTGTTAAGGAGCAGGGCCATGCTCTGCATTTCCCCAAGTATGCCAAACCCAGCCTTTTCAGCAAGGTGTGCCTTCTTTCTTGTTTATTTATTTAAACCAAATCCCTAAACCAGGGGGTTCTGCACAGATGTAGTAGAAGTGAAGCATTTATCCCAGCTTGGGCAGATTCTGGAGGAGAAATGGACCATATGCTTTTCTGACAGGCCTCAGGTGTTGCTGCAGCAGCACATGAGCTTGGTGGTGTGTGTGCATTTCTCTAGGAGGAGGCAGTTGCCTCAAACTCAATGAGAATCAGCTCCCCACTATTGCAAATTTAAAGCTGCATTGTTTATTCAGGCAGGATTTTATGGCAGCAAACTTTACATCCTTTATTGTATCCTCCATAGTCAAGAGGAAGGACAGTGCCATGCTCAGTGCTCCCCAGAGCAGCCAAGCTGGGCTTGGCTGAGCAGGGATGGGCAAGCACCAGCCAACTCACCTTGGGCTTGAGAACTGGAGCTTGGGAGCCTGCTGCACGTTGCCTTCTTGGCTGCATTCTCTGTAAGTTCCCTTTGGGCAGTGTTGAACCACCTCTCTGGACACTGCCCTGTGGCAGGGCTGGTGCTGCTTTACCCCAGCCTTGCAAGTGTGGCTCATTGGCCACCCTGGCTTTCAAGTCCCATATGATCACCTCCTGCAGTCAAATCTGACCCTTTTCTATAGGCCTTTGCTTTCAGTTTTCAGATGCTCTGGATTCTCTTGCAGGTCTTTGCCCTCCACATGATGCTCTCTCCTGGCTGGGGATGGTTCAGTTTAAAGCCCTCTCCTACTTCTGTATGAATCCATCCTCTGAGAGAGAGGTCACTGATGAAGTACATATAAATAGCACAGTGGAAAGGAAAGCTATGGAATATCAGCACTGCCAAGAACATGATGCACTTTTGCTTGTGTCACTGAAACAGGCTGCAGGAGGGTAGGGAGCTATCCTGATTGTCTGATAATTTCCAGTGACTTTGCACTGGACAAAGTGTTTCATCCCAGATCCTTTAAGGCATTCATTGCCTGATTGCAAAAGGAATTACATAAATTTCTCTCAAGACCTAATCCTTGAATTCTCCCTTTGCCATTCCATGCTGAGCTGAGGGTTGATGTTTTCTCATCTCCCTCCGTTGTACCTGCTCAGGCACACTGATGCAGAGGGTGATTTCTGTTAGTGTGCCATCCATGCCCAGTCTCGGGGGACTCTGAAACTGTGCATACATGGAGCACGGCCAAGGAACGTCCCAGGTACCCTCTGGCAGAAGATGCTCCATCAGCAGGACACCCACTCCCGTGCTCAGATGCAACTGGGCCAAGGTGCCCCATGCTCCATGTGGGCAGACCTGCAGGGCTGAGGGGTTGTCAGCCTATTTCCCCTCCCTCCTGGTTCATGTTGATTGAATGGGATTTGGGTAGCGGCTTTCTTGCTAGAGACTCTGCCACTGCTCTGGGATGCCTGCTCCTACAATTTATCCTTTCAGTTTAAATGCTGCCAAGGAGCCATGTTCACCCAAGCCTCTTGAAGGGTAAAAATCCTTTCTGTTGTTGAAAACTGCCTGTGTGCAAGTCTCTGAGGACCAGCACCAGTTTGTACCACATACTGAATAGGTGCAGTGGTCTGTCTGGTTTCTAAATCAGGTTGGCTGACGTTAGCAAGACAAGAACAGCCCACAGCCTGGTGCTATGCTCCATCTGTGCTCAGAGGAGACCCAGGATGGCACCAGCAGAAGGGCTGCAGGGAGAAAACAAGGTGTCTTGGCAAACCTGTGCCTGTGTAGAGAATAGCCAAGAGAAAACCTTTTTTGCAGCAGGATGTTTCTATCTCTTGCATGTGGTCATCAACATCCAGGGTACCCAGAGGAAATAATGCCCAAGAATAACAGCTAATGGGGAAGAGTGGCAGAGAGGAGATGAACAACTTTTTATTGCTGCCATATGCTTTAAATCCCCTCATCAGTCTTGCTATAGCCATAGTAAGGTTTTTTTTTTTTTGCATGGGGAATTTTAGTGCTGCTTTAGAAGAGCCAGATTAGCATTGCCAAGGAAGTAACCGCCTGCCTGTCCCTGGGATGTGTTCCTGCACTCCAGATCTCACCAGTGCACCCTGCTGACTGCAGGCGCCTTCCTGGCTCTTCCATCTTGATCAAATCAGTGCTCTTCCCAGAAAGTGGACAATCCTTTGCTTTGAAAACAGGCCACCAAGACAAGCCCAAGAGTTGTTCTTTAAGTCCCAGTGGGTGCCTGGTCTACTGGAGAGCATCCCGCTGAGGGGAGGAGATGGATCACAGCCCGCATGGGGGTCTCTCTGAACCTGCCTCACTGGTTTGAGCATCCTGCAGTCCCCCACCCTGCTCAGCACAGGCTGAAGCTGAGTTTTAGCTGTTGAGGAGTAAGGGGAGGGCAGTGTTGGCAAAGCTGCCATCCTGTTTGCTCTGATCTCTAAAGGTCACGAGGTGGCTCTGTCTGACAGGAGGGAAATGAATGCTGGTGTCTTCAGCAAATTCATTTCTGGCTTGTACCAGTTCCCCTTTTGTTTAATTTAATCACCCTCTGTGTCTGATTCTACAAACACAGCTTTGTACTGCTAAACCTCTGCTGCATATTAGCAGAGAGGCATCTGGAATTTGAATTTGATTTTTTTACTATAGTGAGGAACCTTTTATTTAGCACTTGGCAAATCTCTGGAATGCAGGAGCACATCAGTATATAAATGCAGGTTGCTTTGATCAGTGTAATTTTGGAGGCTTAAGTATGAGAGAGAATATAGGCCAGGTACTAATACTTGTAAAGGAGCTATAGAAAAAATGGTCTACTAGGTGATTGCATTACATTACAATATCAGCCTACCTAGAATTTGCTGCAAAGAATTGTTTGTAATCGACAAATGCTTTGGGTTACAGAGTACTTTCAGTGCAATCTCCTGTAGCCTGCAGTATAACGGTCAGGTGCAGAAACATGTTCTCTCAAAGGAAGGGACTGGTGAGAGCAAAGAATGGCAAGAGGTGGGCTAATCCAAGGACACGATGGTGGCCGGGAAAGGCAGACAAGCCAAAAGGCAGCAGAGTGAACAACCTGCTTTCACCCCTCTTCGTCGGGCAAAACTCCTGCTGGCTGCTGTGCCACGTAGGATGCCAAACTAATAGTCACTCCTGGCATTAAACCACGTGTAGGACTCAGGATTTGGCCATATGCTCTAACAAAAGCAAGTCCTTTAGTTTGCAGCTTGGGGCTGGAGCTGGAGGCGTTCCCAGCGATGGCCTCTTCTGACAGCTCGTGTCCCTTTGTAATGCCCAGTGTCGGAAGGAGCCACCTCTGACCCTGACGGCTTCGTGGCAGCTCGCACAGATGTACTAACCCTCTGGACATCCCTGGGGTCTGGGGTTCTTTTGGAGCTGCTTTTGGAGGGAGGAGTACTTGGTACCTGCTGGGTGGGGAGCAGGGGCTTCTGGCAGCCAGGAGGCTCGCCACGTCTGTGTAAGAAAGACTGTTGGAGAAGAGAAGCTGCATGGAGGCCCCAGAGCAGCTTCCAGTGTCTGAAGGGGGCTGCAAGGATGCTGGAGAGGGATTCAGCAGGGACTGCAGCAATAGGACAAGGGGTGATGGGTTCAAACTAAACAGGGGAACTTCAGATTAGATATAAGGAAGAAGTTCTTTACTGTGAGGGTGCTGAGGCACTGGAATGGGTTGCCCAAGGATGTGGTAAATGCTCCATCCCTGGCAGTGTTCAAGGCCAGGTAGGACAGAGTCTTGGATGTCATGGTCTAGTGTGAGGTGTCCCTGCCCATGGCAGGTGGTTGGAACTAGATGATCTTAAGGTCCTTTCCAACCCAAACCATTCTATGGTCCTATGATTTTGAGAGAGGTTTTCCTTTACATAGCGAAAGCAATTGGTGCCAGAGCTTAGGAGTACATTGTTTTGAGAAGCTCAGGTTCTGCTCTCAGCAGAAAGAGATAAAACCAAGGCAATAGCAGTGACTTTGCTCTTCAAATATGCATGGGCAGAACAGAAAACGGAGCTTGGATGAAAATGTTATCCATGTTGTGGGCATAACCAAGCATTTGCTGCCTCCGGAAAAGCAGTAAGATGAAGAGGCAACTCTTTCTTCCCATCACCTTGGTTGGCTTCTGGCTTCCAAGAAATACCCCCAGCACTTTGATTTATTGGCATGCTGGGAAAAGGCAGTTAAGTTTTGCAGTCAGACAACTCTGACTTTCTGAAACAGAAATGAAGATGGAGCCTCTCCATCTCACATGTGTGGATAAGGACCAATACTTTCAAAGCATTGTTGTATGATGGTGCTCTGGGACTTGGGATCTGACAGTTGCTTATTCTCTGCTTTGGGATTGTGGCTGCCTCTGCCCAAAGGGCTGGAGCAGACGTAACCCTCAGGGGGCTTCACCAGGAGATCTCCACAATCACAGGGCTTGGTCTGTGTTAGTCCCCATACCCACCATCCCCAGGCATAGCCCAGAGGACCCAGCTTGGAAGCCTTGAGCCCTCACTCACAGCCATGGTGCAGAGGTGATCGCATGCTACCAGGGGCTGCAGCACCACCACCAGTGGGTGACCAAACAAGCACTGCTGATGCTGCAGGGGTTGTTTTTGCACTATGGCTACAGAGTGAGAGCACATGGGCTTTGATGCCTTGCAGGTTTTTGCTCTCTGGGCCCATAGATCAGAGTAGCAGGAGATGGCTTGTCTCATGGTGAGGAGCTGAGTGCAGGCCAGTTGGCAGCCCCTGCGCTGGGAGGCCTGCGCTAATAGCGGAGCTGGGGTTGATGCACAGCATCACTAAAGCGGATTGACAGATTTGCAGAGAGCAACTTTCATGCATCCCATATGTTGCTTGGCTTCCTCTGGCGGACTTAAAAAGAGGCGAAAGACACTTCTGCTGGAATACACTGTTTGTATACTTGGATATTTTCAAGCATCTCTTTTTTTTTGTTCCCCCTCTAGCTTGACCTGATGTGGTCAAAAAAGAGAAAGGGTCTCAATTAATCATTTGAGAAGCATGCACAATGTTAAGTAGTTTCCTGCAGCCCTAAGAGCAGGCACAGCAAAGTTTCTGTAAGAATCGAGAAGTTCTGCTCTCTGAGATCTAATCCCTGACTTACATTGTCAAAGGGAGAATGCTGCTAAACAGCATGGAAACTGCTGGGGCACGCTGATTGACTCCTGACCAGTTTGGCTTCTTATTTATAGCAGAACTTCCCAGGAACTATGAAATATCACCTTGAGGTCAAACAAGAACTTTTCAGATCAATGCTATTTCTGCTTCTCTCTGTTTCATTTAGGCAAACACGTGCAGTACAGACCATCCATCGGCCTTGATGAAGTGCCATGGTTTAATACTGAAAAAATGCACATTTCATCTAGTTTGCATTTCCTGAAATCTGTGTTATTGATTTGACAATATATTTTTCCTCACAAAAAAGAATATCTGCAGTTATTTATTCATTCTTGCCCCTTGGAGAGCTCGCTACCATCTGTTTTTCTTGGCTTTGTATTACCTTCTTTTATTTTTTCACTTGTTCCTCTCCCACTGTGCACCACTGAAGGACTATACTATACATTATCTCATAGCCAAATTATGCAGGGTATTGTAAACATGTTGTAAACTTTGCCAGCTGCAAAGTCAAGGGCTCTGGGAGATCTTGCTAAGCACTGGAAATGCTCTTTAAAGAAACAAGGCAGTCTTCTGGAAGCGGAATTGCAGGGCAGCGTGACACAAAGGTGTGATACTGCTCTTGCAAAATGCTGAGGGAAGAAAAGGGGCAAAGAAATGTGTCCTTGGGGCTTTAGATCTGATGATCTGTAGCTTTATCATTGAGGCCAAGAAGTTCCTGAAATAGTATCTACTCACACCCAGTGACAAGACAGGGCTCCTGCATGCAGATGCTGGGACCTGAGGGCTCTGCGCCCCAGCGGGTGGTAACAGGGATTGGAGCCTGATATAGCCCCAGAACCACCATCATGTTGGTCAGACCAGGACCATGCTCAGGGCATGTTGCAGGACTGAAGCCCCTGAACGTCCCAGGGTTTGTCCCAGTGATATACTGCAACCAGCATCCTGGGAGGATGCAACCACAGGGCATCTCATGTTCTGCATTGCAGGATTAGGTCCCAATGCTGCCCTCAAAGGGAAGCAATGATGGGTGTGTGAGGATGTGTGTGTAAATCTATAAGGAATATCCCTAGTTATAGATCTTCATGTATCTTTTGGTCACTGAACAGTAAGGATATTAGCAGAAGCAATACCAGGCATAACAGAAATCATGCCTTAAAAGTATACAATAACTTTAAAACTACCTTTATATGGTTTAGTGTCTGTTCCCTCTGTCTGTCTTCTGGTGACCAGTCTTGATGCAGTGAAGGTCATGTCTTCAAGCTTTCATCCCATGGCACACTTCCAGGAAGGGCAGAAATCTATCTTTGGAGCGCCACAACTTGAGCCCAGGAGCTGGGAGTGCAGGAGAAGCACCAGGCAGCACAGAAATAGAGATTAGTACCACACTTGCAAATAGAGGGAGAGGCCATGAGGTTGTACTGATCCACTCTGCCAGGAGTGATCCCAAATTCCCTCAAGTCAAGAGGACTAGGAAGTGATGTAGATTATAGAACCACAGGGAAGAGCTTGTTTCAGTGGACGCTGGACATGTAAATACCTGAAGAGGCTGATGATATGTGTACAACCCTCAGTGAAATGCAGCTTTCTACGTTTACTGTACATCCATTAAGAATGCTTTTTTGCTCAGATTTTGAGCGATAAGGAAGACAAAGCCATCTTCAGTTTAGAGGAGATCTGAGATGTAGTTGTGAGAGAACTGGTACTGGAGATGTTGCCTTTAAACAGCATTTTGGAAAGAGTCCGTTGGCTGCATGGGAACACTGTGATGCTTGGGGTGGCATCCAGCATTCTCCAGCCATCCTCCACCTCCAACAGCTTGCAGCCCTCAAAAGGGAGATGAATAGCAGGACAAGACGTTCATCTGCAGTACTTAGGGAATTCAAACCCATCTTTTAAATTATTCCAGCAATACTTCATCTTCCTCTCCAACAGTTAGTGGAAAGGATCACAGGTTCAGTTGTACTCACATAATGCGGCTCTGAATATTCTATGACTTACTGTCCTATTCCTGATATTTTTACAGGGTTAAGAGCTTAGAGGAGGAAAAAGGCTTAGCTTGGTGAGATGTATTTCTTTTCCAAAGCAAGGATGATGTTCTTCCAGCCCTGGATGTATTCTTGTGAAAGCTATTTCTTCTGTTGAAGTCTTTTATTGCTGTTACGGGCTTATGTTCATAGGCTTGCGCTCTCATTAAGGGGCACTGATTCAAATGAGGGGCTTTAATAAACAACTCTCATCATGATTTAAATCAGCTAGCAGAAAACACAAAACTGATTATTTAAATGAATCTTGTTCTTCATTTGTAGTTTTGAATTATTTTCCTTAGGAACAACTGATGCTTCCTCGCTGGAGCCTACTGTTCTTTTTTCACTTGTGAGCAGGATATGCCATTACCATATCTATTTAAGAATTTGCATGCAAAGTTTAAAGTTACTTAACATTTTTCATTTCATGTGCCAAGCTGATGACTGACACCTCTGCTACATGACTAATTTTAAGGTTAATTTGTGTCAAGGTGCACTGCAGAGCAGAGTAAGAAATATACATTCGTTACTGTGCTCTCATTTAAATCACATGGTAATCTTAAATATGATGGACAGGTGGGGCAAAGGGAAGAATACAGTTGTCAAAACTCAGTCTGCATTTGAAAAGGACATTTTGAACAGGGGGAAATACTACCTCTTGGCAGCAGGCTGGTCTATTTCTAATCATGGAATCACAGAATGGTTTGTGTTGGAAAGGACCTTAAAGCTCCTCCAGTCCCAACCCCCTGCCACAGGCAGGGACACCTTCCACTAGAGCAGGTTGCTCCAAGCCCCTGTGTCCAACCTTGCCTTGAACACTGCCAGGGATGGGGCAGCCACAGCTCCTCTGGGCACCCTGTGCCAGCGCCTCAGCACCCGCACAGGGAACAGCTTCAGCCTCAGAGCTCATCCCAATCTCCCCTCTGGCAGGTTAAAGCCATTCCCTATTGTCCTATCTCTAAATACCCTTGTAAAAAGTTCCTCTCCAGGTTTCTTGTAATCTCCTTTCACCAAATGCTCATAAAGACTCATACAGGGGAAAGGCAGTCACCTGTTCTCCCTTTGGTTTCAATCCCTGATGGGTTTCTCAAATTTGAGTGAACTGAAGGGAGGAACATCTTCCTGTGCATCCCAAGGAGAAGCAGGTCTGTATGTGATGGACTCAGAGCCTTAGGCATCTCCTGATCCAGCTGGTTCAGCAAATACTTCAGTCACTGCAGTGGCCTGACTTCACCTAAAATTTGTAGGGTTTTGTTTTCTATTTATTACAATATTACAGTGAAACTTAGGCCACCATGTTCAGTGCCATCAGTTCAGTTTTATTAAAAATCATTGCATTTTAAGCAATAAATGTAGATAAGTTAGAAAAAAATAATTCAATGCTCTGCTTTTTCTGGGAAAAGGACACTTTGCATTTTCATCCTCCTCTCATTTGCATCAAGTCTAGTTCAGCGCAGCTGCAATGAGCTGAGGGGCTCAGTTTCTGATTCATCCCATTGTGTGTAAGAATAAGGCAAAAGCAAAATGAACCTTTTTTGTAAAGCTTTGAGCTTTGGGGTATATGTATGGATACATACATCCATTTTTCACATTGAAGGGATTACATAGTCCAGTTCATGCTTCAGGTAGTTCACTTGATTTAACTGGAGAAACTCACATCCAAGTTAGAGATCTGCTTTCTTGTTGGCTTCAAGGTCATGACAGAAAGTGGAGAGCTCTCTGGGAATACAGAGGATGGGATTTTCCAGTGCTGATGGATGCATTCATGTGCCTTCAGCATGAATCTCAGCAGGTTCATGTTGCTGAGCTGCTCTGCCACCTCCTTTTATCTTACCTGAGGGAGAGAAGCAGCAGATCATTACTGCCTCCCTCCCTCGACGCTCTCACAGCAGTGCAGTGCCTGTCTCCCAGAGCTGTGGTTTGGCTCTCCTCAGCCCATTTTGCCAATTCACTGGGACAATTTCCTCCAAATCACACTTGAGACTAAAGACAGAACAGCAAAGGCTTGATTTCTCTTTTTTCCCCTGCCAGAAGCCATACGTGCCATGCCAAGATGTGACATGCAACACCTCGTGTTACAGACACATGTCATTCATTCATGCTGACTCAGAGCAGGGAAACCTTCACCACCTCATCCCACGTTATTTCTAGTTTGAGGCACCAGGGAAAAGCTTTAGCTCTATGGTGAGGTCTTTTTGCTCAAGTTAAAGTTTTAGCCTGCATTGGGGTTTTGGGGAGTTGGTTTGGTTGGTTTTTTTCCAGAAGCCTTCAGTGGCCACTGACTTCAAATGCTGCTTCTGGCCACAAACCCCACTGCAAACCAATGGAAACCAGGAGCAACAGAGCGACTTCAGCAGTGGCACCCACTCAGGGTGGCCCTGTCAGTCTGCGTCTGAATTCCACCTTCAGGATTGAAATTATGGTCCAGAGGTTGTGAACAGCTTCATGCTGTATTTTTGACTGTATCTGTCCATGCCCAGCCGCCTTCCAGCAAGGAAAGCGCTCAGCTCCTCATGCTGGTGCTGCCCACCACCACCGTGCCTGGGTTTGGAGGCTGGAGCAAGCACTTTGCTGTCACGGCCAACACTGAACACTGGGTGCTGTCAGACCAAAGGGAGGTCATCTCATCTTGCAGTGTTACAGGCAGAGCAGGGGTTGAGGGGAAAGCGAAGAAGGTAGAAGCAAACATTATGAGTAATGAAAGAGCACATTTCATGGAATCCCAGACTGGTTTGGGTTGGAAAGGACCTTAAAGCTCATCCAGTTCCAACCCCCTGCCATGGGCAGGGACATCTTCCACTAGAGCAGGTTGCTCCAAGCCCCTGTGTCCAAGCTGGCCTTGAACACTGCCAGGGATGGGGCAGCCACAGCTTCTCTGGGCACCCTGTGCCAGCGCCTCAGCACCCTCACAGGGAAGAGCTTCTTTATTATTTAATCTCAGTCTCCCCTCTTTCAGTTTAAAGATGGGTGGATGTGTTGAGGAATGGGTGCATAAATTGGGGTGTGGGTGGTTGGATGGATGGGAGATGGGTTGGTGCATGCATGGGTGGGCAATATGTGAGTGTAGGAGTGCAGGGGTGGAGCAAGAGTTGGTACATGCATTTTTGGGTGCATGAGTGCATTGGCTAATGCATGCATGGATAGACGGATTGCTGTGTGCATGGGTGGGTGCACAAGGTGGTGCATGGCTGGCTGGCTGGCTTGGTGTATGTATGGGAGGTGCATGGATGGATTGGGGTGTGCATGGGTGAGTGGGTACATGGGTGCATTGGCTGATGCATGGATGGATGGATGGATTAGTACACGCATGGGTGGGTGGATTCATGGATAGATGGATTGGTGCGTGCACCAGTGGGTCGGTGCATGGTGCTTTAGTTGGTGCACGCGTGGATGGATGGATGGATGGATGGATGG
>NW_009931627.1:6048-6332 GCF_000696875.1 Nestor notabilis | reverse complement strand
GCTGTTGCACAAACACTGTACGAAGAGAAAGGCTTTGCGCGTCCTGCTCCTGCTGTCCGGACACAACCGGGTTTGTTCTAATCCCATGGGATGTGTAGGTTTGATCCTACGCGCGGCGCGGGGCCAATACGATCTCTCCTCCATCAACCAGCTCATGGGGAAAAACTGCTGTGCCCAAAGCTATGGGGAGGCACCGTGAGCTCCACCCTTGGACAAAGGCCTGCAGGGACGGGACAACGGGAATGGCTTTAACCCGGCCGAGGGGGGACTCAGGAGAGGCCTGG
>NW_009931627.1:5508-5883 GCF_000696875.1 Nestor notabilis | reverse complement strand
TCCCTTCCTCCCAAACCTGGCTGGGGTTCTTGTGCTCCTGCAGCTCGGGGGATCTGAACGCCCTCAGGCCCCAGAACTGGTGGATCTCGTCCTCTTGCCTCATGTCTCTTCCCAGAATGAAAGGGGAAACCAGCTTTCCTGGAGCGGTTTTCATCCACCAGGACGTGGCTGAAGCTCTTCAGAGCTTTTGCTGTGAGGAACCAGAGGTTCCATTAAGCTTAGCCTGCCCCCTCTCTTCCTGCCCTCCGGACACATCCATCTGCTGCAGTGTCCCCCGCACTCCTGTCTCCCTGTGCTGTGCCAAAGCATGAGGCAAGCGGGGGCTTATTGATGGTGGCCAACGTTAGAGCATGAAAACCAGCTTGGGGACAAAGT
>NW_009931627.1:4990-5390 GCF_000696875.1 Nestor notabilis | reverse complement strand
CTGGGGCTGCCCCGCACTACACGGGGCTGCCGCAGACACGGGGGTACTACTGCTCCGGGCCCCCGCGGGCCCCCTACCCCACCGAGCCCCCTGGCATGTACCGGTGCCCGTCACCGGCTCCCCCCTGGAGCTACACAGCACCGGATGGTCCCGCCGAGGGCTCCTCTCTGCGGAGGCAGCAGGTTCCCAGCTACTCCCCGCCACAGGTAAGAGGCCCAATTCCCATCCCTGGGTGTTGGAGCAGCTCCTCTTCTTGAGCAGGAGGTCATGGAGGGGTCCTGCCCCTCTGCTCCGAGACCCCACTTGCAGCACTGTGTGCGGGGCTGGTGTCCTCAGCATAGGGATGTGGAGCTGCTGGAGCAAGTCCAGAGGACCCCATGGGGATGCTCAGGGGCTGGCG
>NW_009931627.1:4018-4765 GCF_000696875.1 Nestor notabilis | reverse complement strand
CACAGTGTGCCCAGAGCAGTGGTGAATGCTCCATCCCTGGCAGTGTGCAAGGCCAGGCTGGACAGAGCCTTGGGTGACGCGGTCTGGTGTGAGGTGTCCCTGCCCATGGCAGGGGTTTGGAACTGGGTGATTTTAAGGTCCTTTCCAACCCTATTCTATGATTCTATAAAGAAAATGATTCTATAAAGGAAAGCAGGAACCTGGCAGCAAGCCTGATGCTGCCGCTGGTGGTGGGGCTGGCTGACCCCAGGGGTAACTCCTGTTCCTCCCCTCTCCTTGCAGACGCCGGGAATGCCCATCCCGCAGTATCCCTATGGAGACAGCAGCCCAGGGGTCACCCCTCCGCCGCAGCCCAGAGCCCCGGAGGACACGTGGGCTCCTCACACTGTCTATGGGGTGCAGCCACGTTACCCCTGGACCTCCACCTCCGTGCATGGGCACCCGTTTGTGGCCGATTCACACCCCTCCTGGACCAGCAGTGGAGCAACCTCCCACCCCACCACGTGGGACTCAAAGGTAGCGTTGGTGCTGCTGCAGCACATGGTCCTGCTGGGTCCTGGCTGTGGTCAGACCTCCTCAAAACCTGCCTCTGTCCCCTGGGAATGCCCCTTTCCCCAAGCACAGTTAGTTTAGGTAGAAACAAAGCAGCAGGTACCCCAAGTACTGCAGCAAAACCACCTCTGTGCATACCCGAGAGCAAAAGCCAGGGCTGTAGCTCCTGAACTGCACTGGAGACATCAATGTCCC
>NW_009931627.1:3173-3987 GCF_000696875.1 Nestor notabilis | reverse complement strand
GTAGGGAAATGGGTCAGACCTTGTCTCGCTTGTCCAACACCTCTCTCAAGCAGTGAACAGTCAGAAATCCTCCAGCATAGAGCATGGGACTCCCCAAGGGCCAGGCTGCAACCTCTGGTATTCCTCTGCAAGTGCTTGTTTTGGGCACACTCAGTGTTTTAAGGCAAAACCAGGACGAAATGATGCATTTGGTGTGCTCTGTTCATCTCTGGGTTTGATCAGGAGGCAAATGACTCTGCAGCAGCCCTGAGCAGGGATTTGGGGATGGGGGCTTGTGGTGCGAGTCCCATGTCCCTCTCTGGGACCTCTTGGCAGGACTTGAATCGTGGTGTGTTACAGCATCACGGTGTGTGACAGTCTAGAAGATGCTGCCCAGATCATGGCCCCGTCCCCCCAGGCATGCACAGCTCAAAGCAAGTGTCCCCCCAGTCCTGCCAGACGAAGAGATAAACCCTTGGCTTTTAGGCAAATGCACTTAAAAGGCTTTTTCTCCTCCTGACTTAGGACATTGCTTACGACAAACCTGAGCACGGTACAAACCATCACAGCTACTACCCTGATGTCAACCACCAGCACTGTGGGACAGTGAATGACCACAAGCCGGCCCCCCCCCACCCCAAGGTGCAGTACAGTGCACAGCCCCAGCTCTACGACAGCGCGCCTCGGAAGCCTTTGGTTGGGAACAGGGAGGGTGGCTTTAAACCTGGTGAGCACCAACCTCCAGTGAATTCTGCAGCCAGCCAGCCAGAGATTCAGAGGATCCTCCACGTGATGGGGGAGGCTGAGCAGCTGGAGGAGGAGGTGGATGAATTTG
>NW_009931627.1:1471-3142 GCF_000696875.1 Nestor notabilis | reverse complement strand
AAAGACGGATAAATCCTACCGGCTTCTGGAGGAGATGTTGACCAAGCTGCTGCTGGAACTGGATTCCGTGGAGACTGGTGGCCAGGACAGTGTTCGGCAGGTCAGGAAAGAGTCCGTCCACAGAATTCAGGCCATTCTGGAAAAACTGGAAAGGAAGGGATTGTGAGAGCACATCAGCCACAACACACAGCCTGTTGTTGAGGTTCCAAAGAGTTCTAGCTCTGTTAAATCTCAGCTCTTTCTGCTACGCACTATTGACGATGGAATAGCAATAAGCCCCGAGTTCAAAACGAAACAGAACCAAAACCCAACCCCAGCAGCTCAGCCCCAGCTGATAACTTGGCAATGGACAAGCTAAAAGAGGTTTGAAGCCACAGATTGAATTGTTGGTTTGGGAAAGCACAACCACCGAGGTACTTACGGTGTAAAGGTCTCCATGGGGAGACCCAGGGGGGTCTGCATCCTCTTCATCAGCAGCAAGAACATCACTGTACAGAGTTCCCCAACCCAGGCCCAATCTGTAGGTACCTCCTGCAGCCAGAGCCCTTCCTCAGAGAGCCAAAATGCTTGTGAGACGTGGCGCCAACCCCACTGCAACGTGCAGCCACAGCCCGAGGCTTGTCAGCCACTGTGTGTACCTTCAGCTTCAGCTTCCTCACCTTGTGTGTCGTCGTGGGGTTTCGTTTGGCTTTAGTGCACTCAAGCAGCAGCACCGAAGTGCTGCAGAAAGGGACCAGGCTGGCAGCTCATCGCTGCAAGTAGATGTCACGTCGTGCTGTGCCTCCTCTGTCGCGACGAGCCAGTCCCCAAGGGACAGTTCTGCCGCTGGGAAGAGAGGAGTGAGCAGAGGAACGGTGTTGGAGAAGGGCATCCTGAAACAGTGGGATGCTTGGGAATGTTTTCCAGGTCACTTTTTAATGGTACCGTCCTCCCACCTACCGCAAGTGTCCCACTTGTGGCAGCGTACAGCGCAGAGGGGAAGGGAACAGCTCTGGTGACGCCACACGTGAAGTGAGTCATTGCTGTGTGTGACGAGATAATAAACCCTGACAAGTTTTGGATGTTACTTTGTAATTAAGATGCCTCCAAGTCTCTTTTCTTTAAGAAGAACCTGTGGGAAGGTTGTGTCACTCAGACCAAGCACCAGCCAGGCTGTCTCTGCGGCCAGGTTACCTCTGAGGGGGCCTGCTTTGGGGTCCCTGCTGCCTCCCAAGCACCACAGATGCTCCCAGAGCCATCACCCGTGGCTCTAGGGCTGGTGCCTGTGTTTTGGGGGGGGGTTGAAGGGGTCTTGGCGTGCCTGAGGCTGGGAGCACCCTGACCGTGTGCCCTGCAGGCTGACAGCCAGCCCGTGTCCTCAAGGCACCCTGGTAGATCCCACGTCATTCCCAGGCAGGGCTGCGTGCACGGGACTGACCTTTGCAGCTCGTTGGATGCGCCTGTGCTCACATGTGGTTGTCAGCCTGCAGGGATGAGGTGAGCCAAGGAGGAGAGTCCTGGGATGTGGAAGTGCTGTTTGATTCCATCCTCTCGTCAGGCAGAGAGCTGCCCACACTCGGAATAGGACTTCTGAGGGTTGGTGGCTATAGCAGAGGTGCAAATGGCTGTACTGGTGAGCAGAGCACATGGAATGCAATGGTCCAGCCCCAGGGAATGCCACTGTTCTTTCTC
>NW_009931627.1:0-1362 GCF_000696875.1 Nestor notabilis | reverse complement strand
CCCCGTTACCACATGTGGTATTTTACTGGGTTGGCATAGCTGTTGAAATCAAGGTTTTGGATTCCCTTTGGGCAGGATCAGCCAAAGTCTGGAATGTGTTGTTGCAAGAGGTGGTCTGAGTCCTATTTCAGCAGGGAAAGCAAAATCCATCAGTGCATAGTGACTTCTACAGGAGAGTCCTGCAGCTTTGTAGAGGATGTGCAGAAGTGCTGCAGCGAGTCACTGCCTGCAGCCAGCTTCAGCCAGCCTGGAATCCATGGAGCTGGCTGCAACTTCCCTTTCTGTGTGTGTTTCAGGAGCGAGAATCGCACCAGGAACAAACCTGCATCGCTTATTGCATCCTCTTTGCTCCAATACTCGTTTCCCTCCCCTGTCAGCTGCCAGGGAAGGGAGGGAGGTAGGTTCAGCTGCACAGGCAGGAGTGTGGTACCTGCAATGCAGTGAGCCAGGAGAGATTTCAAACCCTGTGCTCAGCTGCTGCATCACCAGTGCTCTGTGGACTGGGACAAAGGTTTCCTGCTGTGGAGACGTGGTAAGAGCAATACCTTTGTCACAAGGAGAGCTGGAAGTACGTGTGTGGCATTCCAGCAAGGCAGCACCCAGGAGGAGGGAGGGAGGTGGGTTTCTTCCCTGGTGTTCCAGTGCTGAACCCATCGAGGTAACATATTCCTTTAGAGGTTTCCTCTTCCGGAGCTGAAGTTCCTGTGTGTGGGAAGCATTTGGCAGAGGGTTATGTAAACCTCGAGTTAAAAGCACGTTGAAGAGTGGGCTGAAACAGCAGTTACCATCTCTACAACCATGCAGGTAGATATTGGGACAATGTGTTCCCCCAAGCTGAGCCAAGAGCAGGGATCAGCTGCAGAACTGAGGGGTTTTAGTGATGTCTGTGGCAGGGCTGAGCGCTGGGATGGCAATTCCTGGCAGCTGGTTTATCTTACAGCATCCACCCCCGTCACCAACCCCCAGATGAGAGCGCCGGGCTCTATTTATCACAAGGCTCGTCTCTACAGAAACCAAACTCTTACTCCGGGGTTGCCTCTCGCTGCTACGAGCAGCGCACGTCACAGGAGAGGGTTTCTCAATCCCCCACGACGGCCAGAAGGGCACGGAAGGATTGAAAAGCAAATGTTAAATCATTGTCCCGTGGTTTCTGCCGCTGAACGCCCCGTGCCCCAGTGTTTGCTCACACCATGCACAGGAGGCAACGGGCACAGAGGCGTGTGCTGTGCTGACCCCGCGCTCCCCTGCCCACCCGCATCCGGCTCAGGGGTGCGACCATCAGCGCCAAGGCTTAGGCCAGGGAGTCCTAATTAGACCGGGGAGTCCTAATTAACGTGGGCATCGCCTGCTTGGGACAGCGTT
>NW_009931626.1:0-22296 GCF_000696875.1 Nestor notabilis | reverse complement strand
TAATATATATAAATTTATATTCACTTTATTAAATAAATCCCTCCAGTAGAGAGAATTGGCCTTTTACATAAAGCATCTAGAAAACTTGCAGTTGTTAAAGGCTAAAAGATACAGCTGAACTTGAAGTCTCTGTTTGTTAGAAAATCTCTCTCATAAAAAGAAAGTAAGTAGTATAAGACAAAAGAGTAGCATGTCTACTCTCAAGCTAGCTCTTAAGGAAAAATGGAATGAAGACTCTGCAAACTTCCATGGAGCTGAGATGATTCATTGTGAATTGTTTGTTCACTTCTAATCGTCAATTGTTGAACCTTTTCCATAACAACAGCAAATATTTTTATTTTCTATTTTCTAAACGGTCTGCAGGCTCTTATATCAAAGCTCAGTTGTCTAAACTCCAACTTCATGGGGTTCATTTTCATCAATATTCGGTTGCCTTCAATTTTCTTCCAAAAAATCATCTCTTATAACACAAAGGCAGAAGAAATTTCAGGTATATCAGTTAAATTAGACAGCAATTGTATATCTAAATCCACTTCAATTGGGAGCACTAGCTATAACTTTAGGAGCATTCTGAGGTAAACAGAAATTAAATATCACCGAACAGTATAATTATCCATTAAAAAATCCTTTCAAATGGCTGAAATCTTCTCTTTCTCTTAAAAGATATTAAATGTATAATAACAGCTGGTTTGGATACAGCCCTGTTGATATTTGTATTATGCCCCACTATTGTGAATGGGGTTTGGCTTCCTGCCAGGTCCTGATATGGTCACAAACTGTTTCAAGTACCAGCTAGTATTAAATCTGTCAATCAAGATACGTTTCCTCTATTACCACTGGGGTATTTTATGAAATATCAGAATGAGATGCTATACATGCATTTGCTCTAGCATGAGATGCAGTGTACCCAGGTGCAGAGCCACTTCCTTTTGAGTGAGGCGCCCATGGGTATGTCAGGACCGTTCTTCGGAGGCTAACTTTCCACAGGGTGATTTGGAATCTTATCAAAAGCCCATTGAAGTCAAAGGAAATATTCCCATTGATCTCAGAGGGCTTTGATCAGGCCCATGGTGAGCATGTACTTTAGCAGTCTTTTATTGCTCTGGCAAGACGCACACTCGAATACACTTAATCTTTTGAGTAAAAATATCATGAAAGTCAGTGCACTCCAGCTGACCAGAACCAGAAATTGGAAAGGGACTTAGGAAGTGGAATTCAGCACCTGAAAGCCTTTTCTTGATGCCAGAGTTCAACCTTTAAGCAATCAGCAATGTTCACAATTACCTTTGCCTAGTTGCTGTTGATGTCTTAAGTCTGTCAGTTTCAGTGTTTCTGCCAGTGAGGTCCCCAGGGCACGTAAAATATTGCTGTGACATAAAGCAATAATACAAAACTCTCTTCTTGTGCCAAGGTGCTTTTTGCTAGTTCACACCTAAAACCCACTGGGGTTAATTAAACAGATGTTTTCTACCAAGCAGAGAGACATGTTTTCATGTGTGTTCATACCATGGCTAATCCTTCTCTATGCATTTCTGCACATGATCAGTGCACTCCTCACGTGCAAATCAGGAGTGAAAACACTTCTCTGTAGGAGAATTTTTACATGTGGGTCTTCCCACTGTCACTGGTTTAAACCCCATAGTTTAAATAGAGAGGGAATTAAATGTCACCCACTTTGAGTTTTTAATTTAGTTCTAATTATTGTGAAGAATGGGCAGAGGCATAGCCTCTCCTGGTCATGCTTTACATGATCTCTTGAACATTCCAAGGGGGTTTTCCTCCCAGTGGAATGATGTTTATTTGAGGGAATCCTCTCTCCCTCAAAAGTATTTTAGGGAACATCTATCTCAGATTGCAGATCTCTGTGAATTTCTTTTCAAAGGAGAAATGACATGTGTGGGAAGTTATGAATTTGGCAGTAAGGTGTGAGGAAAATGCTGCAGCAGATGTCAGTGTTGTGAGTTTATGTTGTGTTTACCTTTGGGCTTGCCTCAGCTCCTGCATCTTTAAAGCTAGACAATTTCGAAAAGCTCCCAAAGTAAACTCAAGGGCTGCAAAGGTTATGGTTATGTGACCCACTGCAGACCTAGAAGAGATATTTGAACTCCTAACAAGCATGTTTAACATTACTTTTATAACAAAAATTATTTTAGAATTGCATTGATACCAGACTTCTCTGGAAAGAGAAGTGGGAATTCATGCCTCTAGCTGAAGTAGACTTTAATCTTTCCTTAATGAAGTGACCTACTAAGGAAAATCTAGATCAATACTAGGAATTTGCCGATAAGACACAATATCACTGGCTCCCTACTGAAGCATTTTGCAAGGTTATACCCACATATTCAGCAATTTTGTGATATTGCTGGGGTAGAAAGAAACGCCTGGGTTTTATACCCATGCTTCTGAAAGACAGGTGTTTTTTTCAAGATTGCATGTCTATAACTAGCTACTGACTTCATATTTAGAAACTGCAAAATTTAGGCTTGCTTTCAGAGCAAAAATCAGTGGTATTGCACACAGCTCCAAAAATCAAGTCACTTTATGTCTGAATACTAGCAAAGTGCTTGGAAATACATATACTAAGGTAGTGTTATTGACTTGTCATAAAAATAGAGGAAACTATGAGGCAAAGTAACTGATGGATTTTTGTCTTGTTATCACAAGCAAAGTATTAATTTCTACAACAGGTAATTAGAAGTCTTCCAATATCTTAAGGGGACCTACAAGGGTGCTGGAGAGGGACTCTTCATCAGGGACTGTAGTGATAGGACAAGGGGTAATGGGCTTAAACTTAAACAGGGGAAGTTCAGGTTACCTATAAGGAAATTATTAGATAATTAGATATTAAGTTCTTTACTGTGAGGGTGGTGAGGCACTGGAACAGGTTGCCTTATTGAGGTGGTAAATTCTCCATCCCTGGCAGTGTTCAAGGCCAGGCTGGACAGAATCTTGGGTGACATGGTCTAGTATGTGGTGTCCCTGCCCATGGCAGGGATTTAGAACCAGATAATCTTAATGTCCTTTCCAACCCAAACCATTCTAAGTTTCTATGATTGCTCAGATAACGTAGCCAGTTGTGGACACAAACCCTTATGAATTGTGAACTTTTTTTGCTAGTCTTGTATTCAAACAGATGATAGAGAAACATTTCGAAAAAGTCAAAGTGACTTAGGGGCCTGAAGGAGACACTTAGCAGTTTATGCTTTCTGGGTTTCTAAGGTCCCTGAAGTGTTGGACAGGCATCACACATAACTTTTAGAAATGCTTAGGCCCAACCAAGAAGCTTGAGACTAACATAGTAATTGAAAATGTGTCTAGAGCTAGTACTTCACTCTTGTGAATTTCAAAGTACTACCTGTAGTCTTTTTCCTCTAAACTTACAGTTGTGTCTGTGTTTGGGGAGCCTTGAAGAGCTCACCTGGAAATAACTCCCACTTCAAAGATTTGTGATTGGTGAGAGTTTTGACAAGGGCTGTGATTAGGAGGACAAAAGCTCTGAAAGGGGACATCGGTAGAAAAAAACTCCAAGCCAACATACAAAAAGACTGTGATTAGGAGAACAAGTTTTAAAATCATCTGTTATGGTGGAAGAGAGCTTTAATCGGTTCTGCTTTCTCAGTCTCCTGTTTGGCTTTCCATGTTTTTATGACCAGGTATTTTGTCTCCAGCTTGGTTTGTGTTTTTGTTTGTTTCCTGTGTGATTTGGGGTTTTTTCTGGTTTTGTTTTTGTTTGTTTGGTTCATTTGTGGGTTTTTTGTTTGTTGTTTGTTTTTGTTTTCCCCATAGATCATAGGCTGTGACATCTTAGAAGTTTCTATACAACTTTTAGCCATTAGAATATGTGGAAATCTGTGATAGAGTCAGAAGCCTGCACAAGACAATGGAGCACTACCCACTGGTCCTTTACCATGGAAACAGAGGGATAGGCAGCTATGTCAGTGTTGCCATGGTGAATAAGGTGAAAATACTTTATGGCTGGCAAACAAGATCAGGCATGTTCCAGACTGGTAATTCACTTCTTACCTAAAGGAATATGGTTTATATGGGAAAAAATTGGTCCTTGTAGCAGTAGAAGCACATTTGTACAAAATCTGTGACTCACTGTGCAGCACTAGAAAAACTGCAGATGAAATTTCCTAGTATTCCAGTGCCATAGATTGTTCTCTGTACTTCATAGGCTTGGACCAGGTGAGCTTTGAGGTTTTTGTTGATGTTTCTTTGGGGGAGGGTCTGTATTGATGCTGTGAAAATAGAAGGTGATAAAACACTTGCCCGAGTGACTAGCTGCAATCAGTCTGATGGAGGAATTTACTATTCACTTTACAATCAATATTTCATCCATTATTCTTGTATTGAATATGTAGTAAGAAAGTGTGTATGCTCAGTTCTGATAATCATCGAGAACAGAACTTCAGATGTTTCCTGCCATTGCTTCTGTTAAGAGGGTCAGTAACAGCCAGGCATGCTTCCATAAAAATCCCTTTGTTCCAGCACAGAAAACTATTCCATAAAGATGGACATCTGATGCTGTGCTACAGCTGATGAGACATAGCAGTATATTCATTAGTCACGGAATCTAACCCACAGTCACAAAATAAAATAGAAATCATTTTATCCCCCAAGTGGTCAAACCCTATTCAGTGTTAGACTGTGTTATTTGTCTGTCTAGGATTGTATCATTCTTTACAGCTACAGCTCAGTGACTTTGAGAGAGGAGGATATGTGTCTTTAAAAATTCCAGTAATAGATCACGCATTGGAGTACAAGGGCATGCTTGGGGAGTATCTGTATGTAAGATTATTCTTTTCTTAAGGAAAAATGCTACATCTCATCTAGAAAATTGGCAGCTAATTTTGTTGCCATCCACATCTGCGATCATTTTAGGCTGTACCTATTCTTTCCTCAGATTAGTACATTTAGCATCAATGAATACTAAGAAGACAATGACACAACACAGTGAAATCAAGGGTTGAGGTGGCAGCACAGTATTTTTCCAAGAAATCAATCAATGAAAGTCAGAGGTGCTCAGCAATACTAAGGTTAATTCACTCATTCGAATGCCTGAACTATGCATTATAGGTGCACAGCCTTAAAATGTTTTCTGTGTATTTCAAAAATATACATTTAATAAAACATCACTTTACTGTGGCTTCAAGTTCTGAGAAAGAAATATCCTTTTTCATAAACAGTACTGCCTGAAAAATTCACTGCATAAGTTCATTCAATTATAAAAACAATGTCCTTTTAAAGCTGATCATTGAGAAAGATCATGCAATTCAATAATCTCTTGAACTCACATAATTTAATCTGGGCACTGAGTTTGCACTTTGAGCTGAGAACTATAGGTTTCTGAAAATCAACAGACCTACAAATGAGTATCAGGGTTCTTGCATGTTTTTCTTTTTTGTCACCACAGATGGTGAGGTTCACCTCATTGGAACTTTGATTTAAATCTATGAAAGTGATACAGTCAATATTGAATTCAGACACTAATTTGCGTCACACCAAAATGAGACTATTTTTTAATGATAAAGTTTATTCTCATATAAAATGTGAAAATGAGAAACTAACAATTGCAAGCAGAAATAGCATCTGTAGCAATTGAGTAATCTATTCCTACATGCCAGAAATGCCTCCTTACCTTCTGCCTTGTATCCATAGATTCAGATAACAAATGGTGAAATTTCTTGTTAAATTGTATCAAAATAGCACTGAAAACAGAACTTGAGATATTCTGGTGGGGGGAAAAGAAAATATCTACAGCCCTCAAAACTAGACACTTTCCAAAGGGAATTTTTGCTGAGGGAAGCCTGCAGTGCTAATACAAGATGATGTGGGTAGATGTGTAAAACACCTCTACATTACATAAATCTACTATGTTCCTCTTTGGCTACCACCTTGGTGCACAGTTACATTTGCCTTTTTCTTGATTTTAATGTGAACTTAATGAATCACTGTTTCTTCTCCTACTCTTCTCATTTTTATTCCAGCACCGATACCTTATCTCTATTGCCAGATAACTGTACAGACATGCTGTGAGGAATTTAAGAAGCTAATCGACATTAAAAGAAAACACTAATAAATATATTTTCATTTGTGTTTTATGTCTGCATTTCTAATCCAAACTTCTGACCATTTCTCAGGTCAGCCCCACAGCCATTTTTGCCAGCAAACTAAGACAGTGGTACGCTACATGTGATGAAGGGTAAGCTATGGAGAAATGTTGGAAATCAAAAAAATCAGAAACTAGTTTTGCCTCTAGGCTGTCTGAAAATGAAAACCCTGGTGTTGATTTTCATCTCAGATCAGTACAGGACATTACCTTTTTTTTTTCCCCCAGGTTATTTTACTGAGATTTTACATATCCATAGAGCATAGAAAGCCTTTTGAAAACTTACTAATTATTCACAATCAGTTCTGGGAAAAAAGTACTAATATGGAGAATTAAGGTCTTTTATTAAACATTAAACATTGAAATCAGAATTATTTCAACTACAAGCCTATGCTAAGGTTGGAAACAGAAACTGGGGAAAAAAATGAATCATTATGTAAAATAAAACCTGAATGAAGACAGAATTTCATACAAGTAATATGAAATAAATTAAACATTTCTGAACACTGTAGGATTTTTTTAAGTTATCACTCATGCAGGTATTTTCCTTTTATTGGTGTTACATTTGTTCACATATAGCCTTCAGCAACCTAACAGCTATATCTAAACGTTAGCACATGTCTGTAGAAGTTCATATGTAGAACTCTAAAACATGACAATAAATAGTGATGTTATGTTACTCAGATTGAGAGATTTGTTATCTGAATGCTTTCAAACCACTTCAGAATGCTGTTGAGTAAATAAACATTTTTGAGTGTCCTGCATTTTGGTTTAATAGCTGATTTTTCTCCTCAGTTCCTCCAAAAGTCTGTAGTCCACATCCAAAATGATAAAGGTTTGAAGATCGACACAGATAAGATCTTTTCCTAGGCTTTCTGTGAGCTTGTCATTTTCACAAGGATACTATCTTTCCCATAAGCCAAGCTTAGTCAGATATCTACATACACTATGGTATCTATAGAGACTTTCACATCAATAAGTTATACTCCTGCTTTCCATCTGAGAAAAAGTCCCACTTTAAAGCACAGCTGTAAATCCGTTACTTTAAATTGCTTAGGCTCTGAAGCTGACAAGCATGCCCCTCCATAGACAGCATGCAGTATATCAACATGGAGTACTCTGGACTGATAGAAGTCCTACTCCTGAGAGATCCCAGTCACACTCTGTGCAACACACAACAAGCACCACGGTTCAGATGACCAGCATGTCAGTGTGATCTGCCCAATTTCATCCTCTGTATGTGCAAAAGCACTTTGCTGAATTAGTTAGAGTACTGAGTTGTCCTAACTTCTGTGTTTATATTCCTCCCTCAATAAAACAAATTTTCCTAGATATTCAGGGGGCAGAGAAGGAATGCACTGCCAAGTGTCTTGTCCACAATGAAAAGTCTGTGTATGGCATGACAAACTATGGATATGCATACCCAGTAAGTGATTTACAAATGAAAAAAAAAGATTGATTTTCACCCTTTTCTAGGAAAATGTCAAATTCTACAGTTTAAAACATGAATGCTATGAGAATAGGTAAATGGGTAATAACATAGAAGTAGTAAGGTGATAAGAGAATGAAAATTAAGATTTTAATAACATCTTGATCTACTTGTTTTGTTGTTGGGGTTTTTTGGTTTTTTGGGTTTTTTTACTTTCTCTAGCAGATTTCCTTCTGTTTTTCACAATTTCATGGAATCATAGAATGGTTTGGGTTGGAAGGGACCCCAAAGAGTATCTAGTTCCACCCCCCTTGCCATGGGCAGGGACACTTTGCACTAGATCAGGCTGTTCAAAGCTTTTTCCAACCTGGCCTTAAACACTTCCAGGGGTGAAACATCTACAGACTCTCTGGGCAACCTGGCCTGTGTCTGACCTCCCTCACAGTAAAGAATTTCTTCCTAATATCTAAGACAGATCAACCCTCTTTCAGTTTAAAGCCATTCCCCCGTGTCCTGTCACTACATGCCCTTGTAAAAAGTCCCTCTCCAGATTTCTCATAGGCTCCCTTTAGGTATTGAAAGACTGTCTCCCCGGAGCTTTCTCTTGTCCAGGCTGAACAAGCCCAACCGTCTCAGCCTGTCTTCACAGGAGAGGTTCTCCAGCCCTCTGATCATCTTTGTGGCCCTCCACCAAACTTGCTTGAGCAGATCTACATCCATCTTATGTTGGGGGCCTCAGAGCTGACACAGCACTCCAGGTGGGGTGTCACAAGAGCAGGGTAGAGGGTCAGAACCACCTCCTTCGACCTGCTGGTCATACTCCTTTTGATGCAGCCCAGGATACAGTTGGCTTTCTGGGCTGCAAGCTCACACTGCTGGCTCATGTTGAGCTTCTCATTGATAAACATCCCCAAGTCCTTCTCCTCAGGGCTCCTCTCAATCCATTCTCTGCCCAGCCTGTAACTGTGTTTTGGATTGCCTCGACCCAGGTACAAGACCTTGCACTTGGCCTTGTTGAACTTCATGAGATTCACATTGGCTCACCTCTCAAGCCTGTCCATGTCACTCTGGATGTCATCCCTGCCCTGTGGCATGTCAACTGCACCACAGAGCTTGGTGGGACTGACTGATCTATAGCTCTCTGGATCTTCCTTGTTTCTCTCTTTAAAAATGGAGGTTATATTTCCCCTTTTCCAGATGTCATTTTAAGCTTTTTCAGTCAGCAAACATTTCTTGTTTTGCTTCACATTGTCAAACATCTGAATAGAAGAGGGATGTATTTTGAAGGCCTAATAGGTTACATTTTGATTCCACTTGATTCCTGGGGTTTGTTTATATAGTAACATTAAATATACTCTCTAAGCATTTGGAGCTTGTACACGTGTACATGCCAAGACATTGACCCAGTAGTCCAAATATTAACTGCAGAAATAGAGACATTATATGTTGCCTTACCAATTGGAGTGCTGTGCACCCACAACTTAGACCTCAGCTACAAGAAGAAATACAAAGCACAAGATAACTCCTCCAAATATATAAATATATTATCCTTAAAAATATGTACTGAAGGATATTATCAAAAATCATATAAGCTACTAAGGGAAGAAATGTTAAATTTTCAGGGAAAATGGTTTATTAATTGTTGATGGAAGTTTTGGACAGAAGAATTTGCTGATCTTGGTTGCAATTCAAGGAAAATTTCTATTTAAAGTCTGTTTGCTTTAAAACTAAAACAGGGTCTTTGAGGTGCTGCCCAGGAAGACCCATGAAATATGTCTTATTATTACTGGGCTGCTGCTTCCTGGTAAGGGATTTTCAGAACTATGGTAAATAGTTCAGATTTGAGAATTCTGGGTTTAATTTTCAGCCATTTCACAGGCTTCATATGCTTCATATGCCTGCTCCAGCATACTCTCATCTTCACTTTTCTCATGTAACTTTAAAGTTAGGAGATTTTATCTGCATTTTCTATAGAAATTGTTGTGATGATGGACATATCCCATCCTAATATTGTAGGAATTTCCCCCTGAAAGTGCTTCATCTCCTTTCTCTAATAAAGAAGTTTAGAAGGATTGATTTTGCAACTTAGACACCTAGAACCGAAGACCCAAATTTAGGCAATAAAAGTACAATCCTCAAAATCTATTATTTACTGATGAAGCCTATATTCTAACCTAGAGAGGGCATCTACTTTCTTTTAAAATTCTGAAACTAGCTGAGAAGAGTACAAATCATAATGTCTTTGTGGCATAGTTTTCAATTTATAAATGCTTTTCTTCCAGCTATGTCTATTTTTTTTATTTAGCGGTATTTTTTGCACATATCACATATGTGACTATTATTTGTATGTGTATTCCTTGTGTTTGTATTATTTATATTATTGGTAATTGTTTGTATTTTTTTTTGCTCAACACCATCTGTCTGTCAGTATCCATCTGCTGTCTCTTGTTCTAGGCCTAGATTGCAAGCTTTGGAGCATGATTCATCTTTATTTTCTTGACCCATTACAAGTTACCCTTGGGTACTACAGTGCCTAGGAAACCTAGTTTTGAAATGGAGCCCCACTGCAAAAGGTGGTCTACAAACAAAGAATAAAACAATAATCCATGCTCCACTGAGATGGGATAACAAGTAAATACAGACAGACAGATGGCAGAGTACAGGAAGGCAACGAGACAAAGTCAGTCAGCATGATAGACACCGCATTACAGCAGCCTTCTCATTTTTAATGTTTTTTGTAGACATCATGAGAGACAAAAAAAGATATTACAGGAAACTCCTCTCAGTGAGGAACATGTCTCAGAACAAGAAAAAAGGTGCTTACAAAAAAATTCAGTGAGTTGGGGAGTGAACTTGAGATAAGAGATGGGAGTAAGAAGATTATAGAAAATGGAAAAGGTCACAAAAAGCTTTCAAAACTGAAACAGGCAACATAATTTGATGCCATAAAGGAGCACTAAGAAAATAATGCAAAACTGAGCAGGAAGATGTGCAAAGCAATGAGATACAAAAATTGTATTTGCAGCAAAATTTTAAATGACTGTGAGCTGGGCAAATCAACAGGAACTGCAGTCAGAGAGGTGGAAGGTACGGTCACTGAGATAGGAGACAAAGGCAACTGGAAATGCCTTGGACATTTAACTGTGTTCTTAATACACAGAACAAACTGCAATTGCAGAAATAACAGATGTATGTAAACACGAAAGAAGATAAGCTTCTTGAAAATCTACATTATTTGTCACGTTTAAACATTGTTAATAGAAGGGAATAATGATGTAAGAATAATTTTGCTCTAAATGCAGGGTTTTGGTACAGAAGTACATGGTGAAATAAACAGCTTGTGGACACCCCTAGAAGCCTGATGACCATATCTTGATTCTGATTCTTTCATGGACAGACCAGGCAAAAGTGTCAGTGTGAGTTTCTCAGATTATCTTAGCTGTCCTAGTGTCTTCAGTGATTTATAACATTTTCCATCACTGCCACGCATTATTTAAATCTGTGAATCTTGAGATAAAGACAGAAACTGAGTAAGAGGATTGACAGAGACTTGGTAAAAAATACAGCTTCACTGTACTCACCTGACATGTCTGTTCTTCCTCACTACATTTATTTATGATGGAGAACATATGAGAATTTTTTCTGTAGGTCATAGATTGACTTCTTCATGGTTCCCTTGTTCAAATGCAGTGTGCTTCCTGAATAACTGCCTCTGCAAAGGATGGAGTTCAGTCAGTTTACGATACTTATAGAATTGTTCATTAAACAAAAATGAATGGCTACCCTTAACATGTTCTAGTCAGCATCACATTATCCTAAACCAACCTTTTTTTAAACTGATTTTTATATGGATTCCTAAAGAACAATGTATCCAAGGGTACTGTAAAGGGATTGGACTGAGGAATATGTTGGTTTGTATCTATAGTGCCCAATATATTAAGATCCCATACATGTTTAAAAGCAGAAGTCACAAGGTTAGGGACTTGGCTGTATTGAATACATGTTCAGGACAAGGTATCTCTAATCTATACCACAGAATCACAGAATAGTTGAAGTTGAAAGGGACCTCCGAAGGTCATCTCAGCCAGCCCCCTCCCTGCTCAAGCTGGGCCACCTAGAGTGTGTTGCCCAGGACCATCTACAGGCCTGTCACTGGCTACACAGAAAAGAATCTGACTCCCTCATCTTTGCACCCTTCTTTTAGGTATTTATATACATTATATAAATACATACATTAATAAGATCCCCAATGAGCCTTCTCCTCTCTAGGCTTAACAGTCTCAGCTCTCTCAGACTTCTCACACATGAGAGATGCTCAAGTCCCTTAATCGTCTTCATGGCCCTTCACTGGACTCTCTCCACTATGTCCATGTCCCTTGTACTGAGCAGCCCAAAACTGGACATAAAACTCCACTTATTGCCTCACCAGAGATGAGTAGAGGAGAAGCATCTGCTTCTTTGACATCCTAGGAACTCTCCTAATGCAGCACAGGCTCCCATTAGTCTTTGTTGTGTGAAAGGCCCATTTTTGGCTCATGTTCAAGTTGGTGTCCAGGAGGAACCCCAGGTTCTTTTCTGCCAAGCTGCTTTCCAGCTAGGTGCACCAAGCTTGTACTGGTGCATGGAACTGTTCCTTTCAAGGTGCAGGATTTGGCACTTCCCCAGTGCTCCATGATCTGAAGTTGATAGCCATGCAATTGCACACAGCTGTCTATGTCAGCACATTTATTTCATTACTATGTACCTGAGCGAGCAGGCAGGTTAAAGAGGCACCACAGCATGCTGAGTTTCTAGAGAGGCCTGGGGGATTTCTCTATGACTATGCCTTATAGACGCTTTCTAGCTCACATGTGAGTGCTGTAGATAACCCAGCTGCTTAAGCCCCATCTTGTCGACTGTGTGATCCCTTCCCATCACACTACCCAATGCCATTCCCCACAAATCTTTTCCATCTCTCTCTTTACAAGACTGCTTGTGTCCCTCCCCTGTCATTATCAGTTTAAAGCCCTTCTTATGAGGTCAGCCATAATATTGCTGAACACAGTTAATGAAGTGGATTGCACCTCACCCAAGCAGATATTGATCTGCAAACAGATGCTCCATGACCATAGATCTCAAAACCCTGTCAGCAACAGCAATTGCAATTCTGCAGCTAATTACTGACTTGCCCAATTAGTACATAGTCTTTCCCTTCACTGGCAGGATTGAGGAGAGCACCACCTTGGCCACACGCCCTTGATTATCACCCACAGAATTCTGTAATCACTTTTGATAGCATCCAGGTTTCCCCTGACAGTATCATTTGCACCCACACAAGAAAGTGCAGAGGGTGTAGTAGTCAGGACAGGTAATCCCCTCCACAATGTCCTAGATCCTGTCCCTGGCAAGCAGCAAACCTCTCCAGGTGACTGGTTGTGTTGACAAATGGGTGCCTTCATCTCCCACAGCAGGGAGTCACCTGTCCTGATGACATGCCATTTCTTCCTGGTAATCTTACCTAATCTGGGGTTAGTTGACCAGGTTCTTTTCTTGTAGGCACATCTGACTTCTTTTCAATTTTGAGGACAGTGACCTTATTCTGTAATTGTAAGCAGCTAGGTGGAGCAGGATCCTTCTTCTTTGTTCCAGCTTCCCTCCATCCCCTTTCCCAGAATTTTCACTTACATTGGTGGTGGGGGTAGACATTACCTACTTCTATTCTACTGATGGGGTGTGGGGCTTTTCAAGCTGCTGTCTCAGAGAATATCCTATCTGTTTTCTTTTTATCTTATCTGACAGTCATTTCTTCCCTTAGTTCTTCCACTTGGCATCGCAGTTCCTCCGTGGTGACCCACCTCCTGCAGTCCAGAGGTGCATCTCTCCTGGTCTCGTAAGCAGGCCCCAGGCACTCCCTCCAGCCTGGGATGTGTAGGGCTGCATTTGATGCCTGAGGCTCAGTCTGTGTTGAAGACTCTACCCTTACAGGGACAGCTGCTTCAACATCTACTGAGGACACTGCCCTGCGGCATGTTACCACCACAGTATGAGACTACTACAGCAGCACAATTTCACTTGAGGCCCTTTCCAACACCCCCTTCTTCAAACACTTGTGTGCAAACTGCAGTATCTGTTGGCTGCCTCTGTTAGCTGCGCTCACAGCACATTAAACTTATGTATTCCATCTTCGAGGGCATTAAGGGATATGGTTGCTCCAAGTATAACTCAAAATATAACTTTATATTCCTGGAAACATGAAAGAAACCCTTGCTGCTTAGCTTCATGCAGGTCTCTTTCTGTTTCCATAACTAGACCTTGTAAAAGGAAAGAGTTCCTTCTTCATAACTGTGTCTGAAAGTCCACTGAGGAGGTACTCAATTACTTTGGTGCTTAGAACATGGATAAGAGTGATTTTTCACATCATTAAATTAATAAGAAAGGTGAGAATTCCCTCATTCCAGTTATCTTTTAAGTCTATTTGAAGAAATGCACAAAGGAAAACCTCAAATAGAAATTTTGTTAAAGCGGAATTGATGTAGAGGATATATGAAAAAAGGCTAGTAAAAGGACAAGAAGGGATAGCAAAAGATAGGGATACTAAGGATAGTAAAAATGCAAATTTAGGCAAAATAAAATGTCATCATAAACTGAGTTACAATATAGCCTACAAGAAAGCTAAACATCTGGAAAACATTGTTCCCAAACTAAGTTATGCTTGCTTCTGTAGATTTATGACTCTCTCACCTTCTTTGCAGCAAAAACACAGATTGTGTGAATTGTTAATTCATTTTTAAATCAAGGTATATTTTTCTTTATATAGATAATAAAACATACGGATAGGTTTCTTCAGTTTAAGTGGGGGGGACACCATGAATTCTTCAGTGCTACCTCAAGATATGACAGCAACTTCCACATGTTTTTCTTCAAATAGAATATACATCGTGCAGATGATCTCCAACTTTAGTGCTGAAGGCCTGGCAGTGTGACATTTGTAAAACTTTGGAGTGGATCATTGGGGTCCCTCTGACTTCTATCAGCCCTCTGCTTAGAGCATGCTGATTGGTGCTGATTGGGAGGGCCTTGCCTGTATTACAGATCTGACATCTGTCATCATTGTCTTTATGAATCCCATTGCTATCTACACTGCTAAGACCAGTTGTCTGGATGACTTACACAGCTGTTGCCAGGAAGGAAGATTAAGGAGACAGAAAGGCTTCTGGAGACATACCTGTGGAGACATTGCTGCTCTTTCTCACCTCGCTTCTACCAAGAACAGGCTACTGGCTCCATAGGCCATAACATAAGAGGCGTTCTGAAACATTGCACCATAGAATCATAGAATGGTTGGAAGGGTTTGGGTTGGAAAGGAACTTAAAGATCATCTAGTCCCAACCCCCTGTCATGGGCAGGAACACTTTCTGCCTTTAGACCCATTTACTCAAAGTCCTGTCCAGCCTGGCCTTGAACACTGCCAGGGGCATCTGATAGAATACTTCTTATGGGGAGTGTTACTAGCAGACAGATGTAAATACGTCTTTGTGGGTAGGTGGTTTTGTGCAAATTTCAATACAATATATATAGTAGCCTGAAGTTGCCCCAAAGCGATTTCACTTATATTTGTTCAACTCTTTTACTTTTAATATTCCTTCAATTTTCTTCACTTTTTTTTCATAAAATTCTTAATACTAACATCCACCTTTCTCTATGGTTTAAATGAAAGTCTGTGCTCCTCTGAGGGTCACATGGGAGGTTCAGACTTCCCAGATGGTCAACTGGGTGGTAGTTTTTGCCTTGACACCACATAGGATCCAGAAAGTCTACACATGGAAATAGTTATAATATGGGCTTTACAGGAGATTTACACCTTTTGAACTGTCAACCAGAGGACAATCAGACTAATTTGAAATAACTCAAATGGCATTAGATGCCTGTGTTCAGCTACCTGAATTAAACTGTAAAGCAGGCAAGGATTCAGCTGTAGCTGTAGGTTCTTACTGATGGGGGTTTGCATGTGATGCAGGTAGGTTTCCTAAATTTCCATTATGATTCATCAAGAGAAAGAGATTCACCTTTCACTATCTGTATCTGTTGCCACTGAGCATCATAAGTTGAGTTCCTACTTCTAGTGAGATGTACATGCATCTCAGTTCTCAGTTTCATTCTGCTTAGTTTTTAGAACCTATTTAACTCATGCACCAGAAAAATAAAAGATAGGGATGAGACATACACACCTGGAAGTATGGAAAAGCAGTAACAGAGAAAACCACTGTTTAGGCAGCTTCGTGTATTGTCAAATAGGTGCAATTTGTTAACCTAAGGCAAGAGCTTACAATTAGAAGGATATACATGGGCTGTTATTCTGAACCTGGGTAATGACTGACATATGGAATCATAAACCTAAATCTTCTGGTAGGCTGTGGGTGTCTCTGTGTCAATTATGTTTGTTGTTTCCTTCATGCCTTCAACACAGTTGCATTTGGTTCAGCTTTCACTTTACTTCTGCTTTTACAAAACAATCTAACTAACCTGATGATTCACTAGGGAACCAGGTGAGCTACCTTCATGACATGAAATTACATGACATGGACTTTTATGGTCATTCTCATGTGAGATTTACTGTAGCACAGAATCTCACTGCTCTAGGAGGTTAATTTAATTGCTGTCATGAAATACTTTGGTCACACAAGGGGACACAGTATTAATACAATTAATGTCTTCCTGTTGATTACAGAATAATGTTTGTTGCAATATATTATCTATCACATATAAAAAACCACACTGATCTTGTAATTTTATTTCCTATTGTTTTATTTCTAAGAATGGCATGAAATCTGCAGTTTCCCTCAGGTTCAGAAACTGGAAGAATACAATGCAAAGGTAAAAATTAAAGTTCAGTTGTGGTACATAGTGGGAGCTGAACTCTAAAGTAACAGATTAAGAATCACTGGTAGCTTGTAGGGGGAAATTATGTGATTAGTGGCACAAACCCCTTAATAAATCATTTAATTAGTTCTTTTCTCCACTAAAGGAACATTTTCTAGCATGTGAATGTATACTAAATGCACATATATTATAAAAATAAGGAATGTACTTGTGTGTGTGTGTGCACATGTGCATGCTCGTTTATATGCAAGCATAATGTATCATACAATTACATCTAAATTAATTATTCAGATATTTAGAAATTTATGTATTTAAATTTAAGCTTCAGCTTAACGTAAGGTTATTTATATTTGTATGTTATATAACGAAAGATATTATGTCTCTTGGTTATGTATTTATAATATATAACGTTTAGTTTGGTAGTATTGATGGATCTCAGCATGGCCTTACTGGACTGTGGATTATGTAATATAAAACCAGTAGAACCTCTCTTGAAAGGCTTATGATCTCAATAGTCAAGGCAGATAAAGAAAAATGCCAGCAAGCTAATAAGAATTTTTATAGGAAAGAAAAAGAGAAATAGTGTACAGTGTGTCCTTATTTACTTTTCACATGGTAACCTCGCCACCCACTCTCTTTTGTTTTGCTGCCTCACCAAGTCTGCTGCACAGTCTTGATTTATGACAAGTTCTCTCCTGTTTTATTACCAGCCATGAAGAAACACTGCCTGTCTTTTAACACTGGATGCTTTAAAAAAAAGTAAAAAATAAGCAACTTATTTTATTTGCCCTACACTAAGTTCCCAGCCCTTTCTACCCCTAACAATGGGAGAATTTCTCTTTTGCCCCTTACAGACTCTTGTATACAGCTGCATTTTTTTATACCTATGTACTTGGCCACAAAGTATTGTTATTCTGCACAAATGATAAGCCTACAAACCACATGATCTCAGTATGTTTTGCTATAAAACAGATTCATTAAATACAGACTATCCTCTTCTTTTCATTACTAGACATTTAGCCTGTGAAGCAGTCCTTGAAAGGGAAGAGAAAACATATGACAACTAGTAATTTGCAAGAGCTAGATCTGCTTCAGTGAACAATAGCATTACCTGAGATGATAGTCTCGAAATCCAGTAGTGAGCTCATAGGTCAGACAATACCAGACCTCCTTCAAATAAGAAAATGGTTTCTCTCAGGCACTTTGTATTTCTCTAAAAGTCTAGTCTGTGTGTCATCTTGCTAAAATAAATAGAGAAGGCAGGAAATCTAGAGAATGAGAAACCTGTGGAAAACAAAAGAAAGAAAAGTAAGGAAAAGAAATCATTTAAATCTCTCTGGACCTAACTAATTATGAAGAGAAAAAGACTGCTGTCTCCAGTTTAAGTAAATTGTTAGTAATTTACTGCACTAAGAGAAATAGCTGAGTTCACAGAGATGTGATAAAGGCTTAATATCATAAGTGCCTAAGTGCAATGTACAATATAGTGGGAAACAGTCTTCAAAGGCAAATCAGTTACAAAACCTCCCTATTGCATTCAATAGATAATAAATAGGATTCCTCTGAGTTAACCTTTCACCTGTAGATTTCAGGGAAATGGCAAGGATTTTTTTCAGAAGACTTGGGTAGGAAGAGATAAGAACTAGAAGAATGATAGTTTAAATTATTCTGCAAGGTATGGCATGGATATAACGAAATACTGTGGAGAGTTCTAACTTTGCCGTGCAGATACTTCGTGTATGTAACACAAAAGGTCAAGGGTCCTTTAACA
This sequence comes from Nestor notabilis, assembly GCF_000696875.1. Taxonomy (NCBI): domain Eukaryota; kingdom Metazoa; phylum Chordata; class Aves; order Psittaciformes; family Psittacidae; genus Nestor; species Nestor notabilis. The sequence continues at coordinate 4,125 of NW_009931626.1, read as the reverse complement.
TTAAAATTGAGAAAAAAATGAAGCAGACAGTCTTGACATACGGCTCTTATAATGAACATGTAACTGATATAGCTTTATTAATTATAGATCCCTTTGTTAATACAGTGAGAACACTTAGTAGAAGTATCATGGTAAGAAACACACTGTCAGTTAGTAAATTAATCATAGAGAAAATGTAAACAACACTAAAAGGAATTATCTGCTCCCCTGCAAAGACAGTTGGTTGAAACCTACCTAGTTTCTATCACACTTGAAGCATTTCCAGCAAATCTCTGAATGCTAACATTTGTACTTCTGCAATCTGATTCTTCTAAAAATAAAATATTTTCTGAAAATGATTTTCAAATACTATCTCTGTTCTACTTACCATATTTTTGTGGATTATTTTATTCAGTTTTTTTCTTTCTGTTCAGTCAAGACAAAGTTAAATTCTACATGTTTTACAGACTTTGTTACCAGAGCACTAACTCTGCTGGTTGCATGTCAATATGTTGTAGCAATTTGCAGATCAAATTTAATCACAGAGATAAAAAATCATATGGATTATACTTTAATTTGCCAAACTGCTCTTGGACATCTTTCAAAGAAAAAAAAAATAGGTAAAATTTGGCATATCTGTTATTTGTAAGATCTTCTTTGCATAGCTATGTTTCTCAGCAAGCAGATAAACATCCTATCTCTCTAGTATGGAGCATATGACAGCAAGCATTTCCATCTCCAGATGGAAAGCACAGGATTTCAACAGCTTATATTTCCAGCTTGTTGCCTTATAATTTTGTAGACCCTGATTCAGGCATGCACGTAAATTTATCTTTAAGCATCTGCTTTCATCTCATTAAGCACATGTTGAAGTCTTTAAGTCTTTTCTTGAAAAGGGATGCTTTCCGGAAAAGAGATCTTGAGTGATGCTATTCTCTGCTTCTGACACTGAATTTAGTCAATGGGTCTTACAAGCTGCAATTTAGAAAAAAAAGTTTCTTAATTTCAAATTAGCTTACTACATCTGGAAAATTTTCTCTTGGGGTTTTTGGGGTTTTTTTTTGGTTGGGTGTTGGGTTTTTTGGTTTTGTTTTGTGGTTTTGTTAGGTTTTTTTTAAGGGATGAAAGGAATTCATGATACTTGCAATTGTGTGTCACATGCTTCCTTCTCTATTCTCCTCTTCTATTGTTCTAGTGTTTCCGCTACTGTTCTCACACAGGGTATGAATGTTATTGACTCCCTCAGATTTTAAAAACACAAAGAGTTTAGTGAGAACAGCTAGTTTTCTTCCTCATATTATGCATTCATGGAAATTCTCTTGCGTTTTATTGCAATTGGAGTCATAACACCACTTTTTTTGGTGTAACCTTCACAAGAAGAAAAACAGGTAGTGTTATAGTAGACATCAGACCATGTGCAGATGCTGAAAGGATTTAATAAGGTAGGAGTGCACAGGCAACACTGAGGACAAACACCTGTTCCAGTTTATATCTAAATCAATGGCAGAACTGTAGCTTCTAGGACTTCATTGACTAAATTCACTACTAGTAGCCCAGCTGCCTGTAATCCCTAAAGGAATCTTTGATACTAAGAGTCACATGATTCAACAGTGACAAAATTTTGGCAAATTTTATATAGCATATAAGCAGTAACATGAATAAGAAAGACTATATATGTGGTATTTAAGGCAAGTTTGACCTAAAAGGCTATTTTTCTTAGAAAAAGGTTGTTACATTATTTCCCATTGTAGGAGAAGATCAGGTTTGATCACTAGGGGACCTAAATATATGTAAATCCATGGGTCCTGATAAGGTGCACCCCAGGATCCTGAGGAAGTTGGCTGAGGTAGTTGATAAGCCACTCTCCATCATATTTGAAAAGTCATGGCAGTCCCCAGTGAGTGGGTAAGGGGAAACATACCATATTTTTAAAAAAGTAAACCAAGACGACCCTAGGAACTTCTGATCTGTCAGCCTCACCTCTCTGGACCAGTAAAATCACAGACCAAATCCTCCTCAAAGACATGTCCAAATACACAGAAAACAGAGGGGTCATAAGAGATCGCCAGCATAGCTTCAATAAGGGCAAATCATGCCTGACTTATCTAGAGGGTTTCTATGATGCACTGACTGCATCAGTGGACAGGGGAACAGCTGCAGGTGTTTTCTATGTAGATACCTGTGAGACCTTTGATATGATTCCCCATAACAATCTTGTGACTATATTGGAGAGATACTGGTTTGATCAATGGACTGTTAGATGAGTAAGGAAATGGCTGGATGGCCACATCCAAAGAGTTATCATCAATGGCTCAATGTCCAAGTGGAAACCAGTAATGAACGAAGACCCTCAAGGGTCCGTACTGGGACCAATATTATTTCGCATCATCATCAATGACATGGACAGTGGGATTGAGCGCACCCTCAGCAAGTTTGCCAATGACATCAAGCTGAGTAGTGCAGTCGATTAGCTAGAAGAAAGGAATGCCATCCAGAAGGACCTTGATATGCTTCAGGAATAGGGCCATGCAAACTTCATGAAGTTCAACAAGGCCAAGTGCAAGGTCTTGCACCTGGTCAGGACAAGACCCAGTACCAGTACAGACTGGGGGATGAATGGATTAAGAGCAGCCCTGCAAGGGAAGAGTTGGGGATATTGCTGGATAAAAAATTGGATGTGAGCTTGCAATGTGCTGAGAAAGTCAACTGTATCTGAGGCTGTGTAAAAAGAAGCGTGGCCAGCAGGTTGAGGGATGTGATTCTCCCCTTCTGCTCCGCTTTTATGAGACCCCACCTAGGATATTGTATCCAGTTCCTCAACAAAACGCGTGGACCTGTTAGTGCAGGTCCAAAAGAGGCACATGAAAATGGCCAGAAGGCTGGAAAACCTCTCTTATGAAGAAAGGTTGAGACATATGGGATTGTTCAGCCTGGACAAGAGAAGGCCCTGGGGAACCATATTGCAGCCTTCCTATATATAAAAGGGGCTTATAAGAAAGATGAAGACTTTTTTTCCAAGGCCTTTGGTGACAGGACAAGGGACAATTGTTTTAAGCTGAAAGAGGTTAGGCTTAGACTGAACATAAGGAAGAAATTTTTTTTTATCATGTGCATGGCGAGACCCTGGAATAGGTTGCCCAGAGAAGCTGTGGATGCCCCATCACTGGATGTGGTCAAGGTCAGTTTGGACAGGTCTTTGAGTAACCTTATCTAGTGAAAGATACCCCTTTCCATGCCAGGGAGTTGGACTAGGTGATTGTTAAACATCTTTTCCAGCTCAAACCAGTCTATGATTTTATGATTCTATTAAATAAAAAAAAAAGGGAAGCTAAGAAGCCAACCACTTACCAGTTCCATACTTATTTCTGATGCCTAATATGCATCTAAAGCATAAATGTGACACTGTGAACAAATCTCTTAATCCTTATTGAAACAGAGCAACTTGAATCTTGGCAGCACTAGCAATATCACAGGTTCTGAGAAGCACTGCATGCATCAGTGCTACCCTTCAAGATATTAATTCCTCTTCTTACCTGTTCTCGAAGATGTATTGCGCAGTGAAAATAACATTATCTGCTAAAAAGCAGCTCACTTGTATGAAACCATAATACATTAAAATAAAATTAATCCAAGCCCTGTAACACTGTAAAATTGGTAAAACATTTGGATAATCAACTACAATTGTGGGGTAAGGATATGAACCTAGTTTCAGGATACTCAGGATGAGCCTGGTTAAATGATAAAAGACACACACAAATAGAGTTCTAATCCCTGTTTCACAAATCACACTTCAACACTCATTTATTTACTTATTTTGCATTATCAATAATCTGTCTTAGTATTTTATCACTCTACTGCATTCCCTTTCAAGTCGTTTACTTTGAATTACAATCTCAGGCAACACAGTGCCTGATAGTGCACATGCTTCATCAACAGAGAATGAAGATGATGTCACTGTAAAGCCAAGAGACATCTCCTCTGTATAATCTCTGCAACTGGCAGTCTCAGAACACTCAGGTGAGCTACTGAGCTGGATGGAGCTTTCCCTCTGATTGCAGCATGCCTCATAATATTTGAAGTCCTCTGATTTTCTGGAAAGTTTAGTCTGAGGTTTGGCTATGTGTCGTGGTTCAAACCCAGCCGGCA
>NW_009931625.1:4120-13142 GCF_000696875.1 Nestor notabilis | reverse complement strand
GGGTTGCGGGTACCCTGCCCCAGCCTTTTCCCTGCAGCTGGGCATTCCTTGCTGGGGAATGCGGGTAGCACCTTAGGGCTGAGCTCCCCGCACCCACAATGTGAGGTGGGAGCCCCTTGCCCCTCAGAGACAGGTTTTCCACTTTCCCTTGCACGGGGGAATGGCGTCAGATGCCACGTAGGCCCACCAAGCTAAACATGCCTGTGCACCCTTCCAGGGCCAGCAAAGCACCGCCATATCCACAGTAAGGAAAAAGGATCTCGGCCTGAATTTGGCTATGCCGGGCGAAAGAAAAGTTCTGAGGAGCTGTTGTTATTATATATTCTAATGAGAAGTCATTGGAGAAATTAAAAAAGGCAGAGAAAGACGAAGACGCCAGCACTAATTCCGCAGGAAGCCTCCCAGGGAAAAGGCTGTGTGAGTGTGAACGCTGAAAAGCATGAAGGCCTGGAATTAGACTATCATTTAGAAAGCGTTACTAATCCGAAGTTACAGCAGTAATTCCATGATTTGCTGGGTCCCACACGCAGCGCCAGAATTAAAGATACGGATTTTCTAGAAATGTAACTCAACTGTGGCACCGAGTGTCGGCGAGATCCGAATGAATCATTCATTCCAAAGGCAGCGAAAGACGTGTCATTAAGAACCAACCTCCTTCTCTCCAGACCATCTGGAATATGTATGCTCGATGCAATCCCAGAAATTGTGGAAGAGATCGGAGGTGGGGAGGAGGGAACGTAGCCCTTTCCCTTCTTAATTATGTTGCTTATTTTTAAGGGATAATTTCCCAGTTATTTCCACCATATTGCGAGTGGCACTTCAATTCTTCTCCTATTTATTTCCCCTCCACCCCCCCTTACATACGTTAGCATCGAGTCAGGTGCAAATGGTTTCAGTGGAGATGCTTTAAAACTCGACTGAACAAAGCAGGGGGGGAACTGAGCAAGGTGGTTGATGAATGCATTTATTCCGGAGTAATGATTTGATGGGGGATGGAGGGAAGAAACATTCAAATTCCTAATGAATATAATTCAGGAGGAATCATTCGACCAGCATGTTAGAGACAATCTGTTTGGTGGGAGTGTTTCTGCACTGGCACAACCCAGGAGGTATTTCTATCCCTGCCTTTTGTAATTGCAAAAGGTAAAAATATAATAAGAGGATCCAAGGGGGAAAAAAAAATACACACACATATAATAAATGTCTTTGTGTGTGTGTATATAAATACATACATATATAATTCTATGAAATAAAATGGAAGTGTGGAAATCCGTGTCTACATGTGAACTCTTACAAAGGATCCATGCAAGCTCTTTCACCTTGCTGTTCCATCAGCTGCTCAGGAACCACCCTTGGCTCCTCGCAATTCTTTATCTCCTCAAAATCGCCTGTTCTGAGCTGATTTTTCAGGTGGTTTTCAGCCCATTTCTGGTTCGCTCATCCCAGAGCAGATCCCCCCAGAAGGGACTGAGGCAGGGACGGAGCCATTTGGCCTTTAGTTTCCAGGAGAGAGGAACCGTGGCTGGATTTTTATGGGTGCTCAAATTCTTCGTTTTCACCCCCATTGTCGGTGTGAACCCGCAGTGTTGGGGGAAGCTGGAGGCGACCCCCCCTCAATTAACACAAGAAGGTGGCAGTGAGTGATGGGTGACGGTGGTACGAGCATCCCCGCTCATGCATGCATGGGTGGGGGGTGAGGAAGCAGATAAAGCCCCCCAGTAAATCCCTGCTTGTGAAGTACCCGCTGCAGTTGGAGGCTTCCTGGCAGCCCAGCACCAGGTCTCTGCTTTCTATCTTCTATTTTTAGTGTCGTGGTGGAAGGAAGGCCCCCAAGGGTCCATCTTTGGGCCAGCGATGGATTTTGGCTACACACGGGTCCCTTTGTGGCTTAGCTCTTTGCCCTGTTTGCATATCTGTTGGCTTCGGATGGATCTTTTCACCTGCACAGCCCAAACCCAGAAGGGAAGGCGTCTTTTTTGGCTGTGCTGGGAGGAGAGCCCAGGTCGCGGCATTCCCAACCCTTTCCAGTGGCTTTCTCTTCTTGGTGGGACTCCCAGCAGAGCGATAGGATGCAGCACAGGCTAGGCATGGGTGAGGTTTCCGGAGCTGGGCCGTGTTGTCTTTGTTCTTCAGGCAGAGCAGGGGATGGGCAGAGAGAGCCAGAAATGGAAGAATTGGTGTGTGCCATCAGGGGGATAAATGGGAAACATCATTTGTGGGTTCACCCCGGGGAAATGATGCCCTGGGACATCGCGTGTTCCAACTCCTTATTTCCCATCTTTTCCTAAAACTTGGCCACCGTGCAGTGGGTTGGGCTCAAGGCACGAGGTGAAGGTGGGTTTGTACCAGATACCAAACCCTCCTGGGCACAGGGGGAATTGAAGAAGGGGCTGTTGGGTCCCTTCCGTTCGAAGGAGCTGCCTCGGGATGAGCCCTCCCGCTCAGTTATGGATGAAATCCCATCAATGGGCATTTTTGCGGAATCACCTGGCAATGGCGTGTTCGATGCTTGAGGCTGGGCTCGGCCATTTCTTTTGTCTCCCTTGGCTCCCACTCCCTCCCCACATCCTTTTTGGAGGCGCGTGGTGCCTCCCTTTACCTGCTGCTCTGCCCGGGCTTTGTCTGTGCCGCCGGAGAAGGGGCAGAGCTCAGGGGCTTGGAGGGTCCATCCCACCTGTGGCTGCGGATGGGTGATGCTTGTGCCCCGCGGAGGTGCTGGAAACACGCTTTCCCATGTCTAGGTGGAGGGAAGGTGCTAATTTGACACCTGTGCAGGGGATAGTGTTTCTCCCCGGCGCAAGTGCCGAGGTGCTGGTGCTTGGCACGTGGCCGTGCACGCACGCCATTCATGCTGTGGGTACCATGTGTAACTAAGGGGCCTCTGGTGCTGCCGCATCAAGGACCCTTGGTCTCGCTAAGCTTCTGGAAGGCCTCAAGGGCTGTGAGCATAAGATGGCTGCATGGCTGCGCCGTTGGCTTCCTCGCCACATGGTGCCGGGAATTGCCTTTTCTAGGTTGGGGGTTTTGGTGTTTCACGCCCATGAGCCCAGGAAGGCTTTTGCCAAGATCCCAGCTGGAAAACCATCACCTCAGGCTGCTCACCATCCCTCCGGGTGCATGTGTTCAGGACCAGAGCTTGTGCTTGTACAAGGCTGAGCCTTCACGCTGCCCATGGCCGGGCTCCCGGCATCCGCAAGGAGTTGGGATGGGCTCTGGCTTTCAGGTTTTCAGGTGCCATCTCATATTTATTCAGGGTCTCGGGTTTGGTTTGGAGCGTTTGCCTCGAAAGCTCAGGAGTGGGGGTAAAAAAAGAAAATGGAGGGGAGCAAAAGAACACAATCTCCGGCAGTTAGCTGTCTCTTGGAAACTCGGCTTGCTGTTCCTATAGAGGCTTTCTCTTCTCCTTCACCCTGGTCTGGCCTTAAGTACCACTTTAAGTGGGCTTTGCTCATTCACATCCAGGCTCCTTAGAGCAATTGAGCCCGCGGGGGTTTGAAAAGAAGGGACAGTCCTTCAATGGCAGGACCTTGGGCCAGGCTAATTGGTTTTGGTTCAAGGGGATACTGGATTTGTGAAAAGCCCAAAGACATCTTTCCCACGCCAAATCCCAGCTCTTCAGAGGGGGAAGTGAGGGGTGCCGGGTGGGGAAGGGAGCTGAAAGAAAGATGGTTTACTTGAGGAACCTACATAACGACCCAGGCACCCAGCAGCCTCGCTGGGGTGCGATGGGGGGCTGTGCCCAGGGTGGCGCGGCAGCAGAGGGAAGGGGTCTCTCCTCCTCGGGGCAGGTGGATGGTGGCTCCCGGTGGCACGCTGGCAGCAGTGACTTGGTTTCATTCAAACCAGGCTCTTTATGTGCATGCCAGGCTCCCGTGGAGATGCTGAGAGAGAAGGAAGGATGGGACCTGGGTCCAGAAACTGAATCGCTTCTGTGTGCTCGCCTGTGCAGCCATAGGGGGGGGATTTGCTGAGGTCTCTTGTATCTCATTTTGATTTAGGGATTTATTTATTTTTCAACATTGACTCTGTCTGGCGCCATTCCAGCAGTCCCACGACCTTTACTCTCCCCAGTCCATAAAAATCGCTTAATTATTGGGCCGAAAATCAAGGCTTGGAAACAAAGCCAGCTTACGGGACCATCATTTCTTGACATATTTCCTGAGAGGACATATTTCTGGGCACCTTCAGAGCAGAGCACGCAGGTTGTTGGATATGAGATATCAAGGCATTATTTATTGAGGAAGTCTTCACACTCCCTCATCTGTTATAATTAACTGATGACATTTTTTTCCTTAGGTTCAAAATACGGTGAAAAAAGTATAATTAGCACGAAGCTGAGGCACTGCATTAAAATGTCTCCTATAGTTAATGTAGGGTAGTCATGCTATTTATTATAGGAGGAGCTGGCTCTGACCTCTGTGTTGCCTAACACTTTTTATTGTAAAGATTCTTGAACTTTTTTTTCCCTTTGGAGCACCTCTGACACTCCCATTGTTTGCTGCGGGCCCTTGAAATTCGGCCAGGGGAAGCTCTTCAGCTCGAGAAATGCCTATTCTTTGTCCCTTAAATTCCTTTCAGGTTTAGCTGAATTATGAATTGTTCGGAATCGTGATTTCCTTTCGCTTGCCTCTTGGAGGGGGGGAAGAAAGAAAAAACTGAAATTTATTGTTTCCCTGGAATAATAATAGCAAACCATGAGCAGGGTGAAAGCTCTGGACTCCCACCACCGGATTGCAGAGCTCTGGACCAGCCAGGGAAGGTGGGAGGACACTTACGGCCAACTCCATGACTCCCTTCCACTATTCTTCCAGCACGGCCCTATCTCCTGGGAAAAAACTCCTCTGGGTCCTGGCGTTGGAAGGAATAAGTGTATTGGGGTGTGAGTGCATTGGCCTGGGCACTGCCAGCCCCAGTGGTCCCCCTTCCCCGCCAGCCCCGGGAGAGCAGCCTTCTGCTGCTGCCAGATAACATTAGTCCTGGATTTCATAGTGGCAGAAATCTGTGCCGAGGCTCAGGGCTTGAAATCGCTGTGCCCATGCAGGACGAAGGCAGGGATGGGTGCGGGGTGGAGGGAGGGGAATTTGTTACACTTGCCTACAATTGTTTTTCTTTTTGCTTATATAAACAATCTATTATTTATCAGCTATAAATAATGCATTTTTCTGTATGTTTAGAACGCACGTGATTTCTGTATATTAAAAATGAACATGGTTCTGAAGGCACCAATGCAAGCGCTTGGCAAGTCAGGGGGTACCCGCTTTCAGTTTGGCCATGAGATGTGAATTCTGCCTCTCCCTGCCTGTGCCCTTACGAGGCTGTAATGACACAGTCACAGTTTTTTGCTCCCTCTTTCCCGGGGCAGGGTGGCTGCACAGTGAGGTGGAATTAAGGTTGCACAGACAGCCATAAATTGGACACTTCCTAACTTTGAAGTGCTAGACCATGCAATCTAAACGAGGGCTCTTCAGGGCAGTATTTCTGCATGAGGCATGAACTGCGTTGGTCGGGGACGGCAAATGCAGGGGTAGGGAAGCCGTAGAGCAGAAAAGACCTATCAGACTATTGAAAGTGCTTGTTTGAATAGATGGGGGAGTCAACAGAGCCTACACTTGATCTGAGTTAAATGGCCAAGAAGATATCTCCAAGCCGAGAGGGAGAAGCCTTTGTTCCTTCAGCCCCATGCCTTGATGTTTTCTTTGCCTTTGGTTTTGCCTCCTTCACTCCTTGGGAGGTTTGGGCTTCTGCTCTTGAGGAACCTGAGGCTTGACTAGTGAATTTGTGTGCTTGTGGAAGCGAGGGTCTCCCTAAGGAATGTGTACACGCACCAGCAGATGTGTGCTACCAGCTCACAGATACTTGCTGAGTGGCATCCTTGCCTTGCCTTGCACGCTTCCTCTTGCCAGTGTCGCTAACAGGAGCTGTTGCACATGTTGGAGGGAAAGGAGAGGCCTTTGTTTATTACGTGGGATATCTAATCTCTTTTTTTTTAACTGCTGGAAGAATTACTCTGGAGGTGATTGTGTGCAATGCAGATTTATCTTTGCCTGAAATGGCTTTTTGTGGCTTTCTTTTTCCCTTGTTGACTGGGGGGTTTCTCCATCCTGGCTTTCGGCAAGACATTTGGCTGTGTGTTTTCTAGCAGAGTGGACTCCGGTTGAGCAAATTTGTCTGGGGAATTAAGCAGTCTTTTGTTTTACTTTCCTGGGTTTAATGCAGTCATGGCCCCTCGCACATACCTTGTGCTGATATCAGAGTATTTCCCTCCAGCCAGCAGTGTATTTGTCCTGGGTTATAATGATTTGACCTAGTGTTTTTGCCTTGTGGACTCCTGGAGCCTGATACCGGCCTGGGGCTGTTCCTGCATCGTATCTAAGTGGTATCTAAGTATCCTATGTTTGGGTTTCCATCGTGTGGGTATGGGCTTGTGTTTCACAAGCATCTTTTTCATAACTTTCCCCCTCTCTCCTGCATCTCGGTTCAGCAAAGGGCCTGTCTATCTGGATGCAGGCAATAAACATCTGTTCTCACCCTGACTTCTGTTAATGAGATAGAGACAGGTAAGCATCACACATACCAACTTCCCTGCTCTCAGCAACATCAAGGAAACGGTGACAAGCTATTAATGGAAAGTGATGGTCTGGGTGCTAATTAGTGCTTCCTTTTCAACTTTTACCTACATGTCTACCGAGATGCCCATCCCAGCCTCTCCTCTCTCCTTGCATCCCTTTGTTTCCAGCACGTTCCTTGTTCACCATGCACATCCCACATCGAAGAGGCTTCTCTCTTTATTTTTCTCCCTACCAATCGTTTTCTGCATCTTCTTGTTCCCTTTTTGTGCCCTTTTTCCCTGGGTAATTGCTACGTGTACCCTCATTCTCCTGTGGTTGTTCTCAGCAAAGAATAAGCGTGATACTATAGTGGCATCTGAAAGCTTGAGGTTGGGACACATGGAGTTGGTCAGGAGTTTCTCATCTTCATCGCTGGGTATCAATATCTGCTTGTGGCACTGGTGCACAAGGTCAAATTGCCCTGGGGGCGAGAGGTCAGAGATCTGTCCCCTCTTCCCACAGGTAATGCTGTGGGGAAGGTCCCAGCAGCTCACAGGTCTTGGTCATGGAGCAATTAGTATTTAAAACAGATCCTCTGGTGATGCTCAGAGATTAAGTAGGATGGGCCTCCATGGTGTGAGCCTGCAGGACATGACAGGTCTGACCCCAGAGAGCTCATGGTCTAAACCCTACATGATCTTCCTGTCCACCAGACCCTGTTAATAGCTGGGTTTTGAGTTCCACCCCAATTCATGCTGCTGCAGCAAGATGATGCCTGCTCTCGGCTTGGTGCCCGGTCTCTCCTGGTTTTCCTTCTCCTGGTACTTGGGTTCTGCCCCTTCCCAAGGACCATAAATGTCCCCTCCTCACTTTTTTTTTGCACAGGCTATGGGTTTCTTGTGTCCCAAGGAGCTGCCTAATCTGCCCCTGTCATTCCCAGTCACAGGCTCCGCACACCCCATGGCTTTATGAGGAATGCTCGCAGGGCAGTGGGAAGAGGCAGCCATGGTTTGCACGTTAGCTAATTAATTTTCATGACTGAATGATGCTGCCTGGTCTCTTGTTTATACTCCTCGGCGCTCCCCTGCTCCCCCCTCCTCGCTGACACACACACAAGACGACACATCCCGTAGGAACGTCAGCATCCTTTCACAGCCCTGAGACACGAGCGGTTATTCTGTTGGCTTGTCACACGCGGGTTTCCCTGCTTCATGGTACACAGGGGCCCCCTGTTTCACATTTGCTGATTCTTATTAGACCCAGCGCGCCAGGGCCTTGTCTCTCCCCGCAAAGCAACGCGCCGCATCCCATCCATAAATCCAACCCTGGAACAAAGCCTCTTCTACCCTGCCCCATATTTCTACCCAGCCTGCCCGCTTTCCCCTCGCTCTCTCTCCCCCTCTCCTGTGCTGAAGGTTTCCTAGTGCCAGGGAGATATGATAATTCTTGTGAAGAGAGCATGAAATGCCTCTGCTCTTTGTGTCTGTTTAATTCAATGAGAATCCCAGCCCCAGATGTCATGAATGGTGGGCTTTGTGCTGGCCCTTCCTAAGCCCTAACCGCCAGCCCTGCTCTCTGTCTTTCTTGTTTCCCACCACTGGATACTGATTAACAAACTAAATTATTTTTCCTCCCTAATGATGTTTTCCCACTTTGCCCACCAGGCTGGAAGAAGCCACGGGGAGGAAAGAGTTTGTGTAAAGGATGAGATAGCCAGGGAGAAAATTAAAGAGACAGTGTTGCTCTCTGGGCTCTGGCAACACAGGTCCACTCGGCTTTATTTCCTTATTAGAGAACGCGGTCGTGTCTGGCTGTATTTTACCTGGCTGGGTGTATTTTACGTGGCTGGGTGTATTTTATGTGGTTGGGTGTATTTTACGTGGCTGGGTGTATTTCAGCTGCAGGGATGGGCTTGAAAGCACTTGCACAAGGTATGCTCTCAAGCATGCCAAGGTCCGTAACTCACTTGCAATTGTGTGTGCGACTTTACACGGTCCCAAATTTAAGGTCTCTCTTCCAGCTGTGAGTGACATGCGGTAATTACTTGACATCCATCCATGCATATGGGAGCCTCTTTCTAATTGAGACAAATTCTCTTTTCCTTAATCAGACATGACTGTGAGTTCGTGGAGTGGGATGCCTTGGGAAGGGCTGGGACGTCTCCACCTGAGCAAGGAGAGGTGAGTCCCTGGGAGTCTTGCTGAAGGATCGAGTCCAACTAATGCAAGGGAGACCAGCTTTTTTACCTGATCCCTGCCTCCCTCCCCACAGCCAAATTTGCCAGCCAGGCTCTTGAAACAGGGCCAGTTGTTAGCTGCTGTTACAGAAGGCCAGCAGTGATAATCCAGGGAGCCTGGAAGGAGCTGGAGGCAGGTGGCCAAGGCAGGTCAGTGCACAGCCACCTGCTTCCTGGAGCCCAGCAGTGCTTCCTTGCTGGGCACCAAGGAAGCTGTGGCCAGCAAACACCATCCCGG